>NW_010544353.1:9845-10086 GCF_000687285.1 Phaethon lepturus | reverse complement strand
AAGTCCCCCAGCAGGACAAGAGCCTGCAAGGCTGGAGTAGGAAGGCTTCATCATTAGACTCCCCTTGATCGTAGTATGGTTTTGCCCAAGTTTAAAGATGAACTTAAGACCCTAAAATATAAATGAGTACATAATACAGTTTAAAAAATTTGCTTATCTTAATTTAAAAATTTCCAGTACCTTTATTTTAAATGGAAATATTTGAAAATGTCTGTTCTCTCCTGACAAAATTTGAAAGACT
>NW_010544353.1:0-9815 GCF_000687285.1 Phaethon lepturus | reverse complement strand
TGGGCTGATTTCATCAGTAATGTGTAAAGGATCTCTGCTCCGCTCAGCTGCTCATGTTCTGATTACTTCAGGTGAAATACAGTGTTGGCTGCTACAACTGAAGACACTTTTTATTGATTTTAAAATGCAGTCACTGGAAATGTTGAAGTCCACACGTGAATTTTGTTACTGGACTAAAACTGTTACTCATTTTTTTCCTTCTTTAAAAAAAAAAAGTTTTTAGATTACTTCCATGGTTCAATTTTTTGTTTTATTTTTTACAAATATTGTTTTTTTCTATTTCTGCTTTGATTTGTACCTATTAAAGTTTCTTTGTCTTTTATGTTATCCTCTGCAAAGTATTTTTGATCCATTCTCAGAAGCATGATAGATACAAACTTTGCATTACATTCCGTTATACTTTTGGGACTGAAGCAAAGGCTGCCAAGGACATGAATGACATTCCACCAACAGCCTCTTAGTAACTGCTGGGAGAGGTAGAGAGGGGCCGGTGATTCCTCTCTGCCTTTTACAAGTCTCTTTAAAATTGCAAGTACTTTTTTTCAATTTATTCCACTTTTTTGTCTGATGAGAAGATTCTTTAGAAGCTCCATTCACTCATATCTTAAATTAGTATTTGACTTAGGTGTTTGGATTTGTTTTTTAAAACTAAAGGCTATATTTTGTACAATGGCTGTACTATCTTTTCTTTACCACTGGTTCTTGGCTTCTCAGCACCAACACCACAAAAACGACTTGGGCAGTCAGTTTTGTAGAGAAAGTACAGCCAGCTCCTGCATTTTCTTGTATCTGTTACTTGAAAGAATTGACTTGTATCATAACTGCACCTCTCCGACACTAAATGCAATAGTAAATGGAGAAAATACCTTATCTGCTTAGGAATTAATTTCCTTGTGGAAATAGAAGTGACTATAAATGCTGTTGCTGGGTCCCATATTTCCTCATGTTTGCCTGTACCGTATTTTATGAGCTTGTAAATAAAAAGATCCCTTTCCCTCCTAACTGTTTTCCTTCTCTTGTGAAGTCTTACTGAGAACTCAGTTAAGCCAGGCACCTTCTACGTGCGTATCAGCACAGATAGTTGTGTGAGCAGCAGGCTTAGCAAAGCTTGATGATATCCTAAGGATTAATTTCTGACAATTAGATTCCTTTCTTTCTAACAGATACAACTTCCAGTGGAAGATTTCCCTACCAATGCATAGCCCTTTCTCCTTTGTAGCTTCTGTATGCTCTACAGGTACAGTGAGCACCCTCTACATTGCTTTGCTCAGTAGAAGCATTAGTAAAGATTTTCCCTTTAGTTGGTGACTTATTGTTGTGGTTTAGCCCCAGCCAGCAACTAAGCACCACGCAGCCGCTCATTCACTCCCCCACAGTGGGACGGGGGAGAGAATTGGAAGAGTAAAAGTGAGAAAACTCATGGTTTGAGATAAAGACAGTTTAATAGGGAAAGCAAAAGCCACACACACAAGCAAAGCAAAACAGGGAATTCATTCACTGCTTCCCATCGACAGGCAGGTGTTCAGCCATCTCCAGGGAAGCAGGGCTCCATCACGCGTAATGGTTTCTTGGGAAGACAGACGCCATCACTCCCAATGTCCCTTCTCCCCTTCCTTCTTCTTCGCCCCAGCTTTATATACTGAGCATGATGTCATATGGTATGGAATATCTCTTTGGCCAGCCTGGGTCAGCTGTCCTGGCTGTATCCCCTCCCAGCTTCCCGTGCACCCCCAGCCTTCTTGCTAGCAGGCCAGCATGAGAAGCTGGACTGTCCTTGACTGCTTAGCAACAACTCAAAACATCAGCACATTATCAACATTTTCTCATCCCAAATCCAAAACGTAGCATTACACTAGCTTCTATGAAGAAAATTAACTCTATCCTGGCTGAAACCAGGACACTTATTTTCAAGAAACTTGCCGGAATCTAATACGTTTGAAATCTCTACACCTCTGTTAGGTTTAATTGAGATTGACCAAAAGATTTAAATGTAGGCAGACATCCATGGACTAACTAAAAACACAAGTATTTTGTGAATTGCTTCCACTCATTTGTACTAAAGCAATATGTGTCTTTGCATGTAGCCAAAGGTCTGGTGTATAGATGAGGTGTCAGAAAGTTCAATTTCCTGATTTTTATAGTTTTTTTCTGTATCATAGAGATGGTTTGTGAAACAAAAAACTAGTTTGATTTTTAAAGGTAATTCTGGTGAAAGGATAAAAGGTGTTCACTCTTTTCATGTAGTCTCAGATGGAACCAAAAATTGTTCTATCAATATAGATGAATTATGCAAGAGAGAAAATGTTTTGAATAGTTCCTGAATAAATAGCTGTACAATACAGTATATGTATTAGAGATTTTATGGGGTTGCAGGAACAACTTTGTAATAAAGCTACAAAATGTTCATTGTGTCAGCTTGTGAGAAGTAACTGCTTTTCTGTTTAACAGTTGAATGAATACAGCAACACATGTAGTTATCAAGCTTAAGTCTTGAGACTTGAGAACTTGAGAACTCAGGAGCACCACAGGTCTTTGTTTTCTTTTTGATCTTTTAGGGAAATATCACTATATAAATCTGTAGGAAGATGCCCTCTTTCAGGTTCTCATCACAGAGGTTACTACAGGCTGCTAAAAGTTACTGCTCAAATTTATCTTGCATTGAAGTAGTTTCTGTGCATGCTTCCTAATATGCTCCAGACAAAATCAGCTAATTTAGCTCAGATCAGCAATTTTAACAGCTTTAGCTGTCTTAGCTCTTTTTGTTTCAAGCATATTAGCGCTCTCAAATCTTTTCTATCAGCAATGTGTATTTTAGTGATTTATAGCAAGGAGCTATTACTGAGCAGATCTGGGCAGAGATGGAAGAGGATGTTTCCCCATTGTCCATGTTTGAGCATCAGGTAATTTAATACAGGTTTCGGAAGCACAAATGTGCTCAGGTGCATAAAAATGTTTATCATACATGATAGAGGTCTTTGAAAGTATGACTAGCATGGAAAAGACTATATATATGACTATATATACATATAAAATACAAAAATGCTAGTATATTAAAACTAATGAACAAATATTAGAAAATACAAAAATACCAATGAAGTTATAATAAATGTAGGTTTGTGAGAACCTGTTTAGCAATGACTGACATTGACATTGCTTACTCTTGAGAGCTCTGTCTGCTGCACTGCCTCTTTTCTGAGGCTTTTTCCTGTTGTTTTATAAACTTCTCTTGTTCCTAAGCAAGAATTAAAGAAACTGAGCTCTAGTTAAACTTCCTGTGACCTGAACACCATATCATAACAAACTTTCCATAACATGGAAAGTTGCTAAATAGATTCTGAAAAAACTCCACCAAAACCAAAAAGCCATTGCTGATTTGCTCGCCACTTGATAAAGCATCACTTGCATACATAAATATAGTTAATTTAAAATTAGCTAAAATGCTATGAAGAAACAACCAGTGCTTTTGAAACTGGTTCTAACTGATGACTAAGCAAGCTTTGCCAAACAGAATAAAAACATTTTACCAGAAGGTTTGAACTTGTCAGGTCTCAAAGGAAATGTAGAGTCATGTTGGGCCACACCGACATGGCACATTCAGGAACATGCAGCAGGAGAAGGTGCTGCTAAATCAGTAGTTGGTGTCCTTTCCTCTAAATCAACACTGACCTATGGTAGTTAGAAGGCAGTTCCATGGTTGACAGTTTAAAATATGATGATATATTTGTCAAGATATGAAGTTGGTGTTTGTAGACATGGCTGGCTTGCTTGGAAAAACTTTCATGGCTAAATTGCTCTTGTAGTTTCAGGTAGGTCCTATATTCTATATAGCTTTTTTTTATCAGTTGTACAGTGCACTGTACTAATCTGTAAATGCCATGCCACTACTCTTGTGTGTCAGTGTTGAGAAAAATTAGTGTAATGTAAATGGATATAATTTAGATATGGTTTGTTAATCCAGTCTTATACCATGAAAAGAAGGTATTGCATTAAATTTCTTATTAGATTCAACACTATTATTAATTAATTTTAAAAGAAATGCAATTTGCTCCTCTTTCAAAATGTAATAGTGGCCCCTTTCAAGTTGCTTTAAAAATGGAGAGCTGCACAGCACTGCTGTCAAGGACCCGCTGGTGACTGCCACAGTCCAGGCTGTTGTGGCCCGGGCAACGAACAGCCATCCTGTTTGATTATGAATTATTCTTTTTTGATTTTCAACAAAAAAAAGTCTTTATTAAGGTCAAGCTTGCTATAGTAAATGTTGATAAATGTTATTATGTAAATGTACAAAATTAGAAATTGCCATGTAAATTGCTAATGAGAAAAAATATCTGCAATTATTGGCAAAATACTTATCTGTTTAAAGATGTTATTAGTAGAAGGTGGAACAGAATAAAACATGTAGACTATATCTGAATTTGGAAAAAGCTGATTTTTCCCTGACAGCATTTAACAAAGGAGATTTCCTTTGATTAAACCCTTCCTGCTGGCAGAAAACTCATGGATTACTTTTACCAGATCTCCCAGGACTGGACAACTGATTATTCCCTTATTGCAATGTCTGTATCTTCCTGCTGCCTTCATATTCACACCTTGAGTTGCAGAACTTTAATAGTTTGTTGGAGATTTTTTCGCTTAGCCCTGTGGACTGTGGGTTTCTGCTTGGTTTTGTATCCCAGAAGAGACGGTGCAGTTCTTGTGTAGGATATTGTGACACAGCCATAGGGTCCAGCTACAGGTTTGTGCACAAAGAGGAAAGAAGTTATACATAATGAAAAATGCAGTTATTTGTGTTTCTTTAGGTATGTTCCAGTATTTCCTTTGAAACACATGTAGATGAGAAACACTTATAGACATGATGTTTTGAAATTGGGACAGCTCTAGCTCACCTGATAAAGACAACCTTAAAAAATTATTGACAAGCCTCATCTTTCAAAACAAAACTGTTAACATATTGAAATCGGCTCTTTGCATAGGTGTGTGTCCTAGGATTAAGGGCAATGTGCTTTTACTGATGAATTGTGTCATGAAGTACATCTCTTTATTCCACAGTGCTCTTTCTTGCTGTTAGGCAAACATTTTGAGAAACAAGTGTTTTATTCTTTACTGTGCCAAGTTTCCTTTTGTGGCACTGATGATGAATTATTAGTGAGCTTGTTAAGGCTCCTTCATTCTCAGGGGAAATTTGTATGAGCCCCTGGTAGCATTATGAAACCTATAGTAATTGCCTCTGCTCAGATCCCAGACTGACTGCCAAATGTATTTGATTATCTTCAGAGGTTCAGAAATCTTACTTCTATTTTTCAGTAGAAAATAATAATTATCAAAACCCCAAAACTTTTGTGGAAGTGTAGCAGTATCACTGAAGTGTACTCTGAGAAAAATTTCTGAGCTCCCTTAGAGAGTGTTAGAGAATAGCAATACAAGGGTATTCCCAGGCTGAACTACCTCCCCATCTTCATTATCAGGGAAGGATCTCAAACAGTGCAGTTGTGGTATGCATCTCAGTAGGTGACTGGTGACAGCCAACATGGCTTCACTAAGTGCAAATTGTGCCTGAAAAATTTGATGGCCTTCTATGACAGGGCATTGGTGGATAAGGGAAGAGTCACTGACTTCATCTACCTGGACTTGTACAAAGCATTTGACACTGTCCCACATGACAACCTTGTCTCTAAATTGGAGAGACGTGGATTTGATGGATGGATCACTCAGTGGATAAGGAATTGGCTCGATGATCGCACTCAGAAAGTTGCAGTCAAGGGCTCGATGTCCAAGTGGAGACCAGTGACGAGTAGCATTCCTCAGGGGTCACTATCGGGACTGGCGCTGTTTAACATCTTTGTAGGTGACATGGGCAGTGGGATTGAGTGCACCTTCAGCAAGTTTGCTGATGACACCAAGCTGTGTGGTGCGTTCAACATGCTGGAGGGATGGGATGCCATCCAGAGGGACCTTGACATGCTGGAGATGAATGGGCCCGTGTGAACCTCATGAAGTTCAACAAGGCCAAGTGCAAGGTCCTGCACATGGGTCAGGGCAACCCCAAGCACAAATACAGGCTGGGCAGAGAATGGATTGAGAGCAGCCCTGAGGAGAAGGACTTGGGGGTGTTGGTTGCTGGGAAGCTCAACATGACCTGGCAATGTGTGCTTGCAGCCCAGAAGGCCAACCATGTCCTGGGTTGCATCCAAAGAAGCGTGGCCATCAGTTCATTTAGTTTATCTTATCAATATCATGCGAATCGGGTTCAAATTAGAATTATCACCAGGAACACTAAGGACATTTTTTAGAGTGCTTTCCTTAAGAAACAGGTATGTATTACTAATAGCTACCTATTAACTTTTGAAATCATTGACCTCTGTTAGATAAATCTGATAGAGAGGTAGTAATTTATGAAATTTATTAAATACAAACTATGTGAAAATGGGCAACTTTAGAGAGGGACCTATTAACACTGTATTTTAAGAAAAAAACCTTCAGTTTGAGCACATTTCTTGTCAGACACCAGAGGATCTAGATGGAGAAGAGCCAATATGAATGACTCAGCTCTTAGAAAGCTTACGTTTAGCTTTTCCATTTTATCAGACACCAGGAATCCTATTGAGGTTTCTTTGGCAAAGACCAGCTGAAGCTTTTTCTAAACTTTGGCATTTATAATTTTTTAACATAGTGTGAGCTCAGGCTGCACCATTGGGTGCCATGAAGTTCAGAAGTCAAATCAACCAGGAGACACAAATGCTTAGGAAAACAGACGTTTTTAGTTCTGGTACTTAAAGATATCTATTTTTATTTTATTCTGCAGTGATTTCTGAAGATGCATTTGTAAAGTTTTTAGGGATCCTGAAATTCTTTCCCAGATGGGACTCCCAATTTGCAAATTTCAGCTTGATCTAAACAAGTTCCAGTTGGTAATAAAGATTTTGTGACAGAACAGAGTTTCTGGGCCTTGGAGCTATTGGCATATCAGACAAAACCAACAGTAATCTGCTTAAAAGTGAAGTTGATGGTTTCTAATGGGCTTGTACCGGGTTTTGACAAAAACTTGATCTGTTCCTTTGTGTTCTGATCATATGTTCTAAGAAATTAGTAAACCAAAATTGTTAGTAGGTCTTTTTAACAGTAAAGTTTTACACATAAATTTAGTGATTTGTATTTCTTGTTTTCATCCTAATGCCCAGAATAATATATATGAGTTGAGCTCTTCAACAAAATCCTGATGGGGACAATGTAATATCCTTTGTTCCCTTTTACTAGGGTCAGACACTCTTATAGAACAGCAAACATGACAGCGTGGGTATTTGAACCACACACTTTTTGCAAAAATGGCTTTTATTTTCTCAACTGCTAATTTAATCACAGAATCCCAGAATGGTTGAAGCTTGAAGGGACCTCTGAAGGTCATCTGGTTTGATCCCCCTGCTCAAGCAGGGCCACGTCCAGACAGCTTTTGAAGATTTCTAAGGGTGAGGACTCCACAACCTCTCCAAGCAACCTGTGCGAGTGCTCAGTCACCCTCACAGTAAAAAAGTGTTTCATGATGTTCAGATGGAACCTCCTGTGTTTCAATTTGTGCCTGTTGCCTCTAATTTTGTTCTACTTTGAAAATCTCTAACTTCTCTCCTTATGTTGAATCAACAGCAGTATCCTACTGAGAAACACGCTGAGGATACATCCTCACACCTAGAATTTTTTTTTTTTGTATGATACAAGAAATAGGATGAGAAAGCAGCTTGAGCAATGAACTGAGAAATTTACCGCAGCTGAGTTGTCTTCCCAGATGCTCATTCCAAAATCTGATCAAGAGTATTTTGTTTTACTTGTGATTGTGGAGGGATGTCCACAAATTTCTAGATGTTAAACAAAAATATCTTTCATGATTACATTTTATCAACAGTAAGATATGTGAACACAGAGAAAGCCTTTTGAGTCACAGTACTTATGAATTCCTCAATAACACCTAAAAACAAAATTTTTTTTTCAGTTGTAAAATGGGTGACTAAAAAACGGATGCTATTTGTACGCTGAATCAGTGTTAATATGGCTATGTTTAATAGAAGGTGCTAACGCTGACTAAAATGTCAGTCACTTCAATGTCTAGGCCATCAGTTAAGGCTGTAAGTACCAACATCCTCATTTACAGAAAAATTCTTAGTTTGATCCACAGATGATTTTTTTAAAATGGTGTAGTAATAAAAGAAACTGAAACTCTTGCCCCAGCAATTTTGCTGCTCCAAACTTCAAGCTTACTCTAGGTAGAAGAGCAAGAAGATGGTCAGAAAATTCAGGGAAGCTGTTCAGGATCTGAGTCTCACAGTAGATCTTCAGCTCATCTTCATTTAGAGTAGCCTGGAGGTTCTCAGAGTTACTTCCAGCTGCCTGCATCCCCAAAAGACAATACACGTGCTGAGCCTATCTGGAGCATGTCACTGCTTGGCTGTGACCATGTCTTGTCCCCAGAACACTCCCATTTTAAGGCAACACAGTGGTCAAAGCCCTTGGCTGTGCGCTTGCCGAGTCAACTCTTTTCCAGCCTCTCTGCATCACTCAGACAATCTCAACTGATCAGACAGCAGTGAAGAATCTATACTTAGCTTTTCTTTCTGCTGTGATTAAATTCCTTAAAGTACTGAAAAGGTTAGTATAAGTACAGTTGAGCACTAGCTGAAAAGTCTAGTATTGCTTTTTGTTCTCTGGGAATAGGACACCATATATGAAAATCATGATGAATTATTAAATAAAGTGGACACTATTCCTAATTATTGCCATACAGTAGTTTTTCCCTTTGAAAATTTTCCCTTTGAAGTCATTCTCGAATAAGAGTGTGAATGAAAATACAGCGCACTCTGGTGTTGTATTAGGAGCTGTGCTAAGACTCAAGTCTTTTATAAAAACAGACAGTAGAACACCCTTTTTAGAAAAATAGGTGTGCAGTGCCAAGTGATTATGGCTGAGCTTTTTCTTTCTGCTAGCCTTTCATTTGTTTTTTTCTATGTACCATACTGAAAGCTACATGTGGTGGAATTGTTTGTATTAATCCATGAACTGTAAAGAGAATGTTTGCTGTCACTTCCTTTTTTCTAAAAGCATATATGAAATAGCATGCAAATTGTTAAAGCAACTGGTGTTAAACTCTATTTCCCTCACTCTTATTAAGGCCTAATAAGTTATAAAAAGATCCTTTGAAATTTAAAAAAATCCTCTAATTTAGAGAAGTGCTAATCTGGTTTAGGACTTCATCATCTGGGAAAAAAAAAGAAAAAAAGCTTGATCATGTGCCTATACCAAAAAAATGATTAGTAGATCAGTCCTGGCTGGGAATAATCACAGGGTGCTACCTTAGAAGTAACACAGAGGTCAGAAACAGTGTTGTGAGGCTGTCAAAGCTGTGTGGCTGATAATTGGTTTTTTATTCTTAGCTTAGTGGTGACAGGGTGTTATACTTGAAAACCTGTTAACCTCAATAACATTTTTCACCACATTGCGTAACAACAAAAGTGTGGCCCAAATTTAGAGCTTCAGTACTGTTTAGAAAAGATTTTTTATGGTTGTTCTGCACTTCAGAACTGCAGGAACAAAGCAGGGGTGCTTGTTTGATGGGTACCTTTTTAGAAACTCTTTTATTTCTATTTAAGCTATCAGGGCTGACCTGACGACTCTGCTATCTGAGAACTGGCAGGAGGTGCCGAGTCCAGCAAGTCTTTAGCCTGGTGTTGGCCATCAGAAGTTTCCTTAGAGTGGACAGTCAGGGTCCCCATGGGAGCCATACACTCTTGAAAAATGGGAGTCGGTGTCCTGGTTTCAGCCAGGATAGAGCT
>NW_010544352.1:22332-29828 GCF_000687285.1 Phaethon lepturus | reverse complement strand
CAACCTAGTGATTCTGTGATTCTGTGACACCAGCTTCCTCCTCCAAGTCACCATAGTTAGTGACTACAGCATGCTAATTTAGTTGTTCTTGGTCTGTGTAAACTCAGTTTTTCCATCAAACTGGCAATGATTTGGCATGCCTTGCTTTTTTCCTCCATCTTAAGACAAGACAATGAAGACACAGAGCATACAATAGTGGTTTTTTCCTGTGGGGAGACATTGTTTCCTGAGGAACCAGTGCTTTGTTTAGGAGTAGCTTTATTAAAGAAGAGATCGTGGGGATTAACCCTACCTCTTGCCATTTCTTGGGGAAGCATAGCCAGGGTCCCGCAATGAGGGAGTGGAGGTGGGATCCCTTTTCACCTAAGAGGTGCATAAGAACATAACCCCTACCCCCTCCCTGAAATACTGTAGCAGACCAAAGGTTTATCTAGTTCAAGACCTGATCTTCCACAGTGGCCAGAAGCAGACACCTAGGAAGACTATGCAAAAAACGGCTAGTGTAGTGTCACCCTTGTCCTGGCACAGCTTCTCAGTCTCTACCAGCCAGCTATTGCAAGACTTCCCAAGCCGGAGGTTGCGTTTGTGATTCAGTTTAATAGACTACCGATAGACTCTCCCCCGGGAACTTTTCTAATCCCTTTTTCAGTTGCTTTGAGCCATTTATGGCAATGAGTTGCACAGCTGTAATTATGCACAGTATGAAACCAGCTTCTTCTCTGTGTTGGTTTTCAAATCTGCTGTCTGTTTATTTCATGGGGTGCCTCCTAGCCCTTGTGTTAGGAGAACAAAATTTGCTGCCTGCCCACCTTCCCCATGCCATCTGTGGTTATATAGCCCTCAGGCATAAATCGCCTCCATCTTCTCTGTTACTGCTATAGGGGAACAGAAGAGTCTTTGTCTCTTTAGTCCTTCTTCATGTGTAAGAGGTCCTGTGCTTCTGATCACCCGCTTCATCCTCCTCTCTGTCTTCTCTAATTCCTCTATATCCTTTTTGGAAAAGACTGACCAGAAGCACATATGGTAACCATGATGTGTGTGCTCTGTTGATTTCTGCACCAGCATTGCTTACTTTTTTCCTCCTGAGCATGCACAGCACAATAGCAATGCTAATTATTCCACCCTGCCTCAGCAATGTGTATTTCTTCAGGCTGCAGAAAGCTAATCTTCTGAGGTAAGTGGGTAGTTTGTCCTCCAGTACCTGTTCACTCACTGAGGTCATTCATGGAAGCTGGTCCTGGAGGAAGCTGCACGTTTGTAATGTTGGTATGCACTCCCTGGACACTTGACTTGTCCTGGTAAGTCACTGAGGAGGTGATCAGATGGCAGTGATTCCGCATGCTACCATGCAGGCTGGCCTGAAAAGCATCATCAAAAATCAGTGGAACAGTTTGCTCTCCAGCCATAGCCCAGAGGATCTTCAGGATTTACACAGTGTTTTCAAAAGCTAAAAAACTCTGACCTTTCTCAGGAAGGTGCCTGAAATTTCCTGAAGAAATTCAAAATCTTTCTGTTTAATAAATTTAGCCTAGATCCAGCTCAGTAACACATTAAGCATTAAACATCTGCTGAACATGAAGAACTACAAAGAATGCTAAAAATGTGTAATCCCACTCCTATTTAGGTCTTTATTCATTGTGGCAATTAAATATGTGCATTAGTGCTCTGCTGCATTAGGATTTAAGTACCTGCATACAATTAAACGCTATGCTGAACTGGGTCCCAAAGCCAACATTGCTGTACAAGATTTTAACCTATATTTCTGTCTACTGTGCGCCTCACTTTAGTGCAGAGAATATTTATTACTTTAACAGATATTTTTCCATATTACTCTAAAATATGTCACATGTGCTATTTTAATAATTCCAGCTTGCAGAATTATTTTGTGATAGGAATAATTAATAAGGTTTTATGTATACATATATAAAAAATAAGGTTAATCTCCTGATTAACCACTTCAAGACCATTCTAGGCAGCAACATGTTTGCAGGTTTGGAGATGTATACAACAAAACATTCTGAAGCTATATGTACAGTAAACTAATCCGTTTCATATTGTTTTACATATATATATGTGATTTATTATAAATAATACCTGAAAACCAGGATAGAAGCAATTTTAAATCTCATCTCATCCAATCCATTGCACTTTGAGCTATAAGCTTGTATGACCATTAAGATTAACAGCGCAAAGGCTTCAAGAGACAACTGTTCATAGTGGTGCCCCCAGCTATCCCTGGTTTCTTTCAGGTTTGCATTGTGAGCTTATTTAGCCAGGAATGCTTCTTTCAGCAATGGCATCTGCAGCGTATTGAATATTGGAGCATACTGCCATCCATTCTGCTTTCATCCAGTTGAATTGCTGAAGTGACTGAGATGCAAAGAAGTCCCAGGACTTGCCCACAGCCACACAATGAGTCAGTGGCCCAGCTGTTTCAAAAAAGAGAATCATTTTCCTGCCTCTCCGCCTTAACAACTTTATTCCAAGGCATCCTTTATACACATTAGAATATTTTTCTTTTTCGGAAGGGATGGGTCTTCATGGATACCTCTTACACTTCCACTTGCATGCTTGTTCATCACCTTTCCTGATGGAAAAAGTCTTCCCTAGGAATTACTAGTTTAATTTTTTCTCCTTGTTCTATGAAGCCAGTGGACAGAATAAGCTAAATAAATTAATTACTTTGGCGCAAACAAAAATACCCAAATTGCTGTCAGTGTTGTCTATTACACAGCCCCACCTTCTTTCTCACTTTGCACATGTTAACACGTGTTACCCTCTTCAGAAGCTTTTTTTCTCCAAGACCTGCCAGTTTTCCAGATCAACCTACATTGTAGTTTCATTGAAAGATTGCATGACATCTTCTCATGCCTTGTAATTATCCATCCACTTACTTCTAAAACTTTTAACCTCTAATTTTGTGTGATTTCTTGTATGATTTTTAGTTTATTTTCAATATTATGTCTAAGTGGAAGCCACAATGTTGTTCCATTCATGGGTCTTCTATCTCCGTCTTTTAAATTAAAATTTTCTTAATGATGCTGGAATTCCACAGAAGTGATAGACTCATACCAATGGATGGCAGTGTCTGCATCCTTGGAGATATAGCAGCAGCAGTACAAAACACCATGTGCTGGCAATGCCAAAGTGCTCACATTTAACCTGATAACCTGATAATACCTCAAGAGACCTGAGGGTACCCATAAACACAGTAGCTGCAAATGTGCTTTTTCCCCTACAGTTCAACGGCTTCTTAGGACACAGGGTTATTTTTTCACCTTTCCAGAGTAGATTTTGACAAAATTCATCAAAGACCATAAGGAGTTGAGTTCAGCTGCAGGATAAGTATGTGAACTTGTTTTCTGACCCATCTTGGGTTGCTCCTCTGCAGAACTGTCCCTGCTTACCGCTCTTTTCACTCAGTGGTAAGGTCATCTTTGCTCTGTCCTTGGTGGTGTCCTCACTGACTTGCTCCCAAAGACAGTAAGAAACAGGTGAAATTTAAACTTGAAATTGAAAGAATCCAGTGAAGAGGTATTAGTTATTCTGAGCTGCTTGGTCATTGCTATTTTGGATTACAGTGAGTGAACGAACCTTCTACTTGTCAATACCAGAAGTGTTGCTTGCCACAGAAATGGGAAATGGGCTCACACAATGTGCTTTCTCTCACATGTTGTCCCACGTTTCTAGTGTCCCACAGGCTTCCACAGGAATATATGAATAAATCCAATTTAAATTTTTTTTTACTCCTTTTTACTCCCACTCTGTTCACCAGATGTGCAAACTCACCCCAGGCTTTGGTTGCCAGCTGGGCTTCCTTTTTTTGTTTATTGACATACCCTCAGAAATGTGGGTTTCCTCAGGGCCAGATCCTGAGTTCACTTGGAGCCCTACAGCCCGTGGTCTTCAGTGGGTGTTTGCATTCACGCGATGGGTGGGTGTGGAGCTGGGAATACATCCCTGCCCATGGGGCTCAGGCAGCACGTCCACTGGTGATGCATAAAGTGGACTAGAGCCAGTCACCCTCCCTGACTGTTGGGAGTACTTGGCATAGCTAGCAAAAATTAGCACAACTGAGATCATATACATTTTCATTAATCATAGTGAGCCTTAAATAAAAGCAGCACTGCTGGCAGCTCTGATTAAGAGCTTTCCATTGATCATAAAAGCCTAACGCTAAAATGAATTGTTTAATGTTCAAGGATTGAGATAACAGCCAAATAATTTGATTTATCGCAAAACCAAGACATAAGATGAAAGAAAATATTTCAAAATAAGAACGCTACTGTCTCTGTGGCAGGCCCTGAGCTAATTTCAGACAGACCAGGAAAACTCCCCAGCGTCCATGGCCAAGTCTGCACCACAGTATGGGGTGGTCACAGACCCTCAATGCCCAATGGGTGCCTTGGCCAGCACTAATGTGGAGGAAGGAGGCTTGAGATACCTTAGCTTTGCATAATAAGTCCATTCCTCTCCTCTGTGTATGTGTGCTTTCACATGCCCCCGCTATAATAGATACACATTTTTATCCAAAGCAAGAAAATGAATACAAATATTATATGTTGTGAGTGGAATTCACCTTGCTTGACCACTTCAGCCATCTGAAAGCTGGGCACTCAGGCAGGTTATTTATATTTAATAGCCTCTATTGTTACTAGAAAGAGAGAAAGCAGTTCCTTGGTGAATACCTATTTGAGGGGATCTAAGTCATCTTCTGGAGGTGCCTATTTCTGTTCACTGTCCAGGCAGGGAACAAAGACTCTTGAGTTAGATTAGACACCTTGTTTTAAGATTCAGCTAGACACTGCTACTCCTGTGTGTGCGTGCACGATGATAGAAAGTGTGAACAAATAACTCAGTATCTTATCTTTAGACCCTGATGTACCTCAGAACTCATTCACATGAATTAATCTGCCATTCTGGTGTGTACTGAAGACTCCCACAGAGCTTATCATCTCAGGCACAAAATGCACTTGCATATCCCATACCATACTCTTTTTAATGAGAAAAAAAACAGTGCCCTTCTGATCCTCATTCTGACTACATTCAGGCTCCTCAAGTAACATGATTTTCTTTCAGGGTGGTGGACTGCTTGGAAGGGTTTTGGCCATTCATCATCAGCCCTGCAGTCTCTGGGAATAAGGGAATAGGGAGGTAGTGGACGAGTCATTTGGAAGAAATGAGACATAATCCAAACTTCTCTATGGCTACTTAGCTACCGAAATGGCTGTTCTGGCTCTGTCAGCAACTAAGCATCTGTCAAGTTGCTCTGCTCTAGCCAAAGCTTATTCAGTGGCCAGCCAACTGTAGGCTGGGCAGTGGAGCTCTACCAAGGCTTAAGGCAACCCTTGACTATGAACTGTGTGACCTGTGCAGAAGGAGTTGGGAGAAGCCCAAAGACTAGCCATCATCTACTTCACTCATCCATCAGAAGACAATACTTGCCTCTGGCTGGGCAGAAGTTTGCGAAGAAGTGTGGTATCTAAATATGTGTGCCAAGTGTGGGGGTGTACGCGCTGAGCATGAGACACGTTCAAGAAGTGTGTGTCCACCTCATCAGGGCCTAGCGTGCAGAAAACTCTCCCTTGGGGTATGTGTGTGAGTGGCATACCGTCCTAACCTTCATTAGCTTACAGTTAAAGTTCTTTCAGTGTGCCTTTTTCATAAATGTGTATGTATGTCAGTCTGCTTGTGAGCATATGTCTTAAAAACAAGTACATATGCTACTGAAGTCTGCCACCCAAATCCTCCTCCCAGTCTCCACCTGGTTCATTCAGGGCTCGTTCTGCTTTTGTTCTCACTTTAATGGTTGCACTCCTTTTGCTTTCTCCATATGCATGAGCCTGTGTAGATGCCAGATAGCATCAAAGATCCCCACAATAATTTCCTCCTGGAAATCTGCCAGTGAAAAATAGGGCGGACAACAGCTCTGTCCGTACAGTGTTGCAGTGGAATTAATCTGTTTCTTTGTTTTTAAGGGGGGCCGTGGTGTAAATCAGCCTGGCTCCCACCCTCCTCTGCAGGAGGAAGAACGTTCCCGGATTTCACTGTTCCCTTGCTGGTTGTTGAGCATCAGAGCTGAAGCTTTTTTTCCAAGCCACAATTTTCAAGTACTGACCCTTTAAACTTCCTGGCATCGAATCAGTTTAATGTCTCTGTGCTCCTTGTTGCCCAGTAGATATTGACTCTTACAGCACCACAATCGTTATGGCTTTCCTTTTTGATATGGCTCTTTAAACATCTTAGCAGGGCTTAGTCACAGGCAAATAAGCGTAGAGTAAATTCCTGTTTAGTGTTAGTGCCCTTGGTTTGGTGTCTGTGCCTCCTTGGGGCAGCTCACCATGGATGAATTTGCATTTGTCAAGAAAATATGTGAATATTAAAGCACAAAGGGAGTCTTCTTTCCCCTCTGTTGTTGTTTCTTTGTCTGTTTTGAAGTTTATTCTGAATTCTAACATGATATGCCCATGTGAATAGGAACATTTCAAGCACTATCTGCTTGCTGTGATCCCAATAAACAGCGGATGCCACTAATGGAGTCCCTAGCACGTTTTTGGAAGAGGAATATAGATGGCATATGGCACAGAAGAATAATTTCATAATAATAAGCAAAAGCCAGTTATTAGAGAGACACTGCTTTGTAGCTAATGGCATTATGGATAATGAAGGTGGTGAAGGAGAACCTGTTCCGAGTGCTGGGAAGTAACTGATCGCTCCCTTCAGCAGAAACAATACCGTTATTAAAATGCCGTCAGTCCTTGGATAGACTTTGGGGGAAGCTGTCTCAGTGCTCAACGGTGAGCTGCAGCACAGCTTTGGGACTGGGCTGTGCTGCAGCTGGCGGCAGAGCTCGCTGGCAGCTCTACCACAAAGTCAGGCCAACCTGAGCAGTAGTATGGAAAACCCTGCAGGTGGCACGGCCGTGCAGCCATTGCCACTGTGCTGCCATCCCTGCACGTTCACTAGCAGCAAACATTTGGGTTCCTGTGCACAGCCGTGATAGCTTGTCAGAAGTAAGAGGCTGAATTATTTTCAGGTTGTTTTGGGAGAGGGTTGTTGGTTTATTAAAAAGCAGTATCTATCTGAAGGACTTTTTTATAGCCATTGAAAGAAGATCAGCAATTATATGAGTTTTCATGGTTTATTCTTCTCCACAGGCAACGTCAGCAGCGTATCTCAATTCTAGCTTGCAAATAGGTCTCCAGTTCTGCACAGCCGCTGAAGGGAACCCTGCTTATTTTGACAAAAAAAGGAAAAAGACAGAGTGAGAGAGAGAGAGATGAAAAAGAAAAAGAACAAAAGAAAGAAAAAGAAGGAAAACATGGACCAACTAAATCAAACTGAAAAAAAATACTGGTTTTGACCTAGATTTTGGAGAAGGAAAGGACTGGCACTTGAGGATATGCTGATGCTGGTTTGTTACTGTACACAATGGCCAGACTTCTCAAAAGTGACTAATGATTTTGGGTGCCTCGATTCCCAGCGGCTGAAATGAG
>NW_010544352.1:21906-22301 GCF_000687285.1 Phaethon lepturus | reverse complement strand
TGGGGGGTGCGTGCCCCCGGCGGCTCGTGTTTAGCCACAGGCGCCACGCGTGCAGCCATGCTTCTCTCTGGGCAGCCTCGGTCCACTCTCAGTCTGGATCGATGAGCCTCCGCAGCAGCTGCAGGGTGGCCGTGTCCCTTCTGCCTCTGTGCTCACCACGCCTGTCCCACCGAAACAGCCCGGCCCTCGCTGCCGAGGGGGAGCGAGTCCCACTCACGCTCACCCAGCCTGGCGGTTCCCTTCCCTGGCAGGAGGCATGGCAGCCCACCGGCCTCCCCCTGCAGCACTGACACTGCCCCTCAGAAATTTGGTGTTGTTTTTTTGTTTAAAAATAAAGCCAGCAGCAAGTTCCTATGGCAGCCGTCCCCCCACCAGCCCCGCCCGTCTCCATCGCG
>NW_010544352.1:21217-21627 GCF_000687285.1 Phaethon lepturus | reverse complement strand
CCCGCCTCTGGAGCAGCTGTCGTGCAGCTGCTGTCACCCAGAAATTTCTACAAAAAGCTGTTTCCAGTGGCACTTGCCCCACAACAGGGTGCCTGTGCACCCACCCAGCCTGCCCAGCCTTCCTTGCCTCGCTCAGCTGGAGAGCTGAAATGTCGCTGATCAGGGCTCACAGGGCAGGGGTGGCAGAGAATTTTGTTCCCCCTCTCCGGAAAGTGCGGGCCGGCCGGTGAATGTGAGCCAACACAGCTCAGCAAAACCCACCCACCCCCTGGCCACCCGCCATCTTCCCCTGATGAATGAGCTGCAACACACTCAAAAGGTGAGAAGGCCCAGCCATACCCCTATCTTGCAAACCTCGGAAAAATGGGTGGTAAAAACCTGTGAAATAGCTGCCTTCCCCCCCCCCCCCA
>NW_010544352.1:14601-21119 GCF_000687285.1 Phaethon lepturus | reverse complement strand
GAGCCGTACAGGGTGGGAAGGAGGGTGGACGTCAAGCTGAACTATTCGAACGAACGCTGTGCTTTTCCTAGAGTGACGTCAGGCCACCTTTTCTGCTCAAATTGTAGTAAAAATAAATACAGCTAGAATGTGTGGGCACAGTTTGGAAAAGGATTAAGGGGACGTTTTAACATTGGTCTCACTGAAGTGGAAATGATTTCTGATAGCCAGCTGGAAGCTGGCAGAGGCACTAGGCTGAAGGTGAGGGTTCATGCAGCTGGGGTTTCATAATACGAAATTGCTAGTCTTTCATTTATTACTTGAGTCAGATCCTAAAATCTTATTTATATGATTAGTCCCTCTGGGCCATATCCTTATTTCTCTTACACCAGACTGACTCGGAGGAGGGGACGCCTGCGAGGCAAAGCCTCCTCATTAAAAAGTCCCTCTAGAATGGAAAAATAAAAGCCAGCTATGGTAATGTCCTCTCGCCTGCAGCTAGGAGGCATGGACCAACACAGAAATAAGCTGCACACCAGGCAGCTCTCTTCAGCAGAACTAGCACAGCCCTCCAGAGCCCTCCACTAGCTCCTTCTTCAGATGAGGGTACAGGTCAAGTATCTGGTACTAATCATCCAGCTCATTAATTTTTTGGGTCCAATTTACCTCTAAAACGGGTCCCCCCTCCACAATGAGCAACACAGCAGCCATTCATTACTAGGGAAGCATTTGGTGCAGAGATGGCTGGCTCAATAGCCTGGCCCCTCTGTTTGTGAAGCCACAGCCAGGTGCCCAGGACATCGTGGGGTTCCTGCTGGTTTGCCACCTGAGACTCATTTGGAGTGAGCCAACCCCGAACTTTCTGGGACAAAACTTGGGTAACACGCCTGGGTAGTGCCATACAAGCTGTGTGGACCAGACCATAACGGGTCTGACCCTGCTGCACCATCCTCCAGCACTATCCCCAGCAGACCTGGCACCTTACACCTTCCCTCAGGCCTCACATCCCTTTGGAGCCAGGCTACAAAGCAACAACTGTTCTGGGGGGCTGCAACACAACTCTCTCATAGATCTGTGCACTTCAGATTGCCCCCCACCTCCCCAGCAATGCCGCTCATAACGAGGAACAGGCCGGGGTGTCACGTGGTGTGGGTTCAGCCATTTTGCTGCAGACAGAGCCAACCTGGAGCAGTGTGGGCAGATTCTGCATCACGCTTGGCCTGCAGGCCGGGGTCCACTGGCAGGGCAGGTACCCTTAGCAGTGTAGTATCACCCCCATTATGGATTTGGAGAGAGGATAGACCAGGTGGGACGTCGGGCACAGGAGACCCCACCAAGAGCAGCATGACGGGTGGAGGACAGGGAGGCACATGTACTGTGAGTGTTAGCCCTGGTACAGAGATTTATAAGGTCGTGGAGACCTGAGCTAGTCCATCCATACAGTAAAGCACAGGTTTGCCAGCTCAGCCCCAGGTGCTGCCTAGGCACCTGAGCCCACTAGGCAGGATTTATTGACATGGAGGCGGGAGGAAGGCAATTCCTTCAAGCTTGATTCTGGAGCTGGGGGAGTCCAGCATGAGTGCCCCTGTATGTGCCCCTCCTGCATATCTAATCCTGTGCCTGTCTCCCACACAGACAGTTTGGGGCTGCTTGCACCTGGTGGAGTAGACTCTGCCATATTTTGACTCTGCAGCCTGCACCCTTATCAGCAGCCTCCTGCAACAACAGTTGTGGAATGAAAAGGAGGGAGAGAAAAGGCAGGAGGAGGAAGATGAGGAGGAAGGAAATGGCCAAGGTCTCTGGCACACAACTCAAACGAAGCCGGCCTGCTTTCTGGACTGTGTTCATGCTGTATAAATATCCACAACAAATCAGAGAGATAAGGAAAAGACTCTGGGGCAAGACGCTGCAGAACCAAGGCTGCAGGGGCACGTACAGTGCACTTATTCAGGGATGTGAGAGGCACCGGGATCCAGGGCAGAAATTCCCCAGCAGAAACGTTATGCTGCGGGGAATCCACCAATTACTCCTGTTAGCACCTGCAAGCATACTTTTTAACAAAGCAGCATTCTCTCACTCTGTGGAAACACACAGCACATCCTGGCGGGCTAATTAAATCGCAACCCCTCCCTTACCAATATGGGCGCTGCAGTGGGTGTGCGCGAGCTCAGCCCCGTGCACAAAGGGCAACCGTTCCCAGGTTGGTTTCCAAAAGGGAAATAAAAATTTCCAGCAACAGGGAACTGCTCTATGCCTGATGCCACAGCTCACCTCACTCTGCAAAGCAAGCCCTCCTCTGCCTCCCACCCAGCCCGAGCAGCTGCACGGCACGTTGCCCCCACTGAGCCTGCATCCGCCTGCCCAGACTTCATGGGAGCCGGCGAGCTCCGCCGGCTCCTTGGCTTGGCTTCCCAGGCCCTGCCTAATTGACAGCCAAGGTGCATGTAACACCGTGTGCCGCGGAGCAGTTATGTTTGTCAACCTGGAGGGCTTTGTGCAAGTCCTATAAAACACAGGCAAAGTATATCCAGCGCAGTGTGGTTTGGTGCGCAGCACAGTGCGGTTCAGTGCGCAGTGCGGTGATGTTGTCTGCACCTGGACACCTCTGGGACCCGTTACCGTGGCTGAGGGTGGGATAAAAAGTACTTTGTTTCTTGACTGCATTTTTGAAAACTGAGAAGACTGCTCAGGGATTTCTGAAGCTTGAGTTGATTAGCAGTTAATGATGTGTGTCCTGAAGAAAAAGTAAGATTAAATATTGTGCTCGTATTGAGCAGGGCATTTTAAGCTTGAGATTTACAGCTATTTTGTTGGTATTTCATGAAGTGTTTAGGTCTGCTCAACTCTTGGTTACACAGCCGCTCAGTATTTTGAACACTCATTTTATGCAGATATAACTTAAACAACCTATGATGTATTAAAGCGTGTAAGTGTATGTGTTATAAATGCATGTTAATTCTCAGGCAATGCTATTTGAAAACAGACACCCTGTGGGACAGGAGTCACTTCTTTGGCAACCCGCAGATGCATGCTCAAGAGCTGCCAGGCACTGCACCTTCCAGCCTGGGAAACGTGCTGCCGCGAAGCTTGTGCTCTTTGCTTGTCACCTCAGCCCTTGCCGTTCTCTTGACTCCGCTCAGCTGGAGTTGCCTTATACTCACGTTTGAAGCACTGCACAGCCCTGCCCTTTCCCATGTGCCGTATTTCTGAGCTATGTTGCCCACCGGTGGCATCCACCTTGTAGGCACACCCCAACTCAGCTGCCTGGGTGTCACCTCCGCACCATTTCTGTCCACAGCCCTTAGGATGTGGTGCCGCTTACCCACAGGACACTACCATGCTCTGACTACTTAATCTGTTTTGATGCCTTCCTTCCTGAAGGCCTGCTTCCGTCATGTTTCTTCCAAGTAATCCCATCTGTACATATATCAATTTAAAAGAAAGGTGAAGGAGAAGGAGGTGATGTTTCCTAATCTCTTAGGAGGGAAATAAATCTTGCCTTCTCTCCTTTTTTAGGGGTTTGTCTCCATAACAAGATGAAGTTGTGCTCATAAAGATGTACAAGAGCAGCAACGATGCGGTGGAACAGGCTTCGCTGACAAGTCTTGGCAGGGCAATTGGGTTGCTGAGCCATTCTGATTCCCTCACACCATCCTTTCACTCCTCTTGTTACACGGGCTAAGTAGCTTCAATGAGGCATATATCTAGCCCAGCCATGCTACATTCATAACTTCATTTTGCCGTGGAGACATACTGCAAGATCAACACCGAACACATCACGCTTAGCAAATGGTGACAATACAGTGCATAAAATGAGGGCACTAATTTTTGTCCCTCTCTTGGGGAAATTTCCCTGACACAGTGCCACTTGTGCAAAAGAGTAATTATTTGCCAACATATGAAATGCAGCCAAACAGGCTAAGCTGGGCAAAAGCTTCAGGTCCTACATGGCTATTAAGAGTTTCCAATTAATTGAACACTCAACTGATAAATGCACACAGCCACATTTGGATAGGTATCTAGTTAAAAGCAACCCTTCTACCCTAGGGAAATAATTTATAGTGCAAGCCTGTGGTGTACTTTTACAATATATAAAATGTGTATCTCAGGCTAAAAAAGGCTAAAGCTGGAACTGGCTGAAAGAAATGAAGCAGCACATCTCAAAATTTCTGACTCTGCATGTACAATGTTGTTAGTCTTTAATACATATGAATTGATAAAACTTGTACTTCCAGTTTCCTACATACACAGACACAAAAAGCAGAGTTGCTCAGTAGATGCTCTGTGTTACTACTGACGCTGCCAGTATGGAGCTCATACAGATTTTGTTACCAAGATAGCTGTGAAAACCTTCCGACTTCCTCTCCCCCTCTCTCACTTTCCAAACCCAAAGCTGAATTTCTATCTTGCAAGAGGTACTATAGCTCACATTAAAAATTGGCTCTGCTCCCTGGCCTGACTGAGCCCACTCTGTGTGGCCAGGGGGATTAGCAGAAGTCAGCTTAAGTGATTTTTTTTTAGAGGAAACAGGATGCATTGGATGTATGTGAGCCTTCTGAGGCAGCTTAGCAGAAGCACAGCAGCGCTGCAGACTGGGGTAAGAGCACTGCTAATAGGTATGGCACATCTTCCAAACGCATTCAAAATACCGATGGCTACATCTCTTTTTTTTTTTAAGTGACAAACCCCAATGAAAACCTATAAAATAATACTTTATTTTCACTAACATCCTCTTGAAGGAAATGTGACTTAGTCTAGAGTTATCTGCTAATTTGGGAGAGAAAGGTTGTTTTAATGCATTGTAAAACAATCATTTGAATTGCTTTTTAGCATTGGTTTTCTGCAAAAGTCTAAAGGTCATGTTCCTACTTACTGTAGGACTATATCTGGTGTATATACAGATTCACAAATAGCTAA
This sequence comes from Phaethon lepturus, assembly GCF_000687285.1. Taxonomy (NCBI): domain Eukaryota; kingdom Metazoa; phylum Chordata; class Aves; order Phaethontiformes; family Phaethontidae; genus Phaethon; species Phaethon lepturus. The sequence goes on along the minus strand of NW_010544352.1, from coordinate 16,223 downwards.
AGAATAAGAATTCTTTCTTTGGCAGCTGGAACAAAGCGTCTTAAGCAAAATCATGTGTTTGAATCTACATCCAGACATGGGTCTTGCTAGCACAGGTCTGGAAATTTCTCCTACAGTCAGACGTACATTGCAAGCCCTGTATTTTAAACAGAGCACTGGGCTTAATTTGGATTGCTTTGTCCATACAGAAAAAAATATAGATATTCACAAACATGACCCTTGGATCATTCTGACAATAAAGTTTGACTCTAGAAGAATAAACTGAAGTGGCTAATTTCATTTGGCTTTCTAGGAGCCTTTTTCTTTAGGCAGACCTTTCTACCTCTAGAGCTGGGGACAGGACACTTCCTCAAACACCAAACTATTGTACATGTCAGAGCTCGAAAAGCATTTTGAAAGCAAAAGAAAGTGGAATCCCTTCAAATGCTATCACAAACTCCCTTCCTTCTGGATTAAAAAATGGTACATGACTTACTACTGATCTCCTGTGAACATGTTTATTGGCTGAGATTTTTACCCAATATTTTGATGGAATATCAAAATTGTGGGTTCTTCTACCTGATGACTTTTTGTATTGCACAAATTTTCACGGGTCATATGGTAAGATTTTTTTTTTCCTGATTGGATGAATAAAATGTCTTATATAAGAAAAAAACAAACACCGCTAGTGAATGAGGTGCTTCTGGCACAAACACTTGGAGGACTACTCATTCATTCTTAAAATTCATGCCACTTTCCCACACAAGGGTTGTCACATACTTGGCAGCAGTCCAAATAGCATAAAACATAATCTAGGAATAAAAGCAACTGAATGCAGGTCTTTTAGCTGCAAAACATCTACAGATCAAATTCCAAAAAAATATATTTTCAGCCATTTCTATTAAGAACGTTTGCTGCAAAACAAAACCTACTTACACAGATGGCTGTGTGTTAGTCCTTCTGGGATTTTTTTTTTTAACCCTTAACTCCTGCATTTTATCTTCTTTTGCGGGCTTGAGTCAAACCATCAGAGTTATTTTCATAGAGCTGTTTGTGTTCTAATTAAGCAATAAGGAGCAGAGCCTGTCCTGGGGATTAGGAGTGACTTGGAGTGTTGATGCAAAGCTGAGAGCCATTAGCGGCACCTGGCCATTAATTCCCCAGGAGATGCTAGTGCCAAACTCATCACGGCTGTTTCTAACAATCCTTGCTGCTTTTTTAATGGAGAAAAATATATTTTTGACTTTTGGAAAGTACCAGAGGGCAGGAGAGATTACTGCAGTTTACCATTGAGGAGATGACAAAAATAACAGGAATATGGATGACTACAAAGGTATCTGTAGGAAAATGTTTTCTTATTTGTCACCCCACACACACATTACCACAGCCAGTAGATACTCAAAATACAAATCTGCGAGGTGGGAGATATTTTCAGAACTACCAACTTCCAATAAACCAAATTTAATTTGACAAACCAAGCCAACTTCCAAACGCCACAACACTTGCTGTTTATCAGTTTTTAAACCACTCCCATTACTGTTGCTTGATAACCATATAGAATAATGATATGAAAAGCTTATCCAATTAACATATTTATGCTTTACTTGGCAGAGAGGCAATGGTGGGTATACCCATCTAAGCAC
>NW_010544352.1:0-14570 GCF_000687285.1 Phaethon lepturus | reverse complement strand
TGCTTTACCCGTTCCCACCCCCCCCCCCGCCTCTCCTCTATGCTATTACAGCACCTTCATCCGAGACAGCCTTGCATCGCTTCTGGGAGAACACTTTCACTAAATTCTTACAGGATATTAATGGACATTCATGTATAGTATTGCCATATGAATGTTTCAATGACCTAGATAAATGTGCATAATTTCCTTTGTGTGTAATGGACATGAGTGTTTAATTATGACAAGTTGTGACTTTTGTAGTTTATCTCAGCCCCCCAGGGAGCCCTTGAAAATGAAATTTCCTATTCCTTGGTATGCAGCGAGTGCAATTTTACAATAACCCTATACTAGGATATCATAATCCATGTTGCTTCCTCCTTTTTCCACCACAGTGTATACAGAAGAGTACATACACTGAAACTGGAGTTTGTGTGAGATGGTGGACTTGTACAGAAAGAAGAAGCTTACAAGTGAAAAGAAAGATTTAATGGGAAATAGGCTGCAAGACAGCAATCAGGATGATTTTTTTATGAGTGAAATTACTGACCACACATTAATTCTGAGGTTAACTCCATTGGTTAAACTAATCACTATTAATCAATGAAGCTGTTAATCAAATTGCTGAGAGCACAGGACCAAATAAATTGGACAGTGAGATAATCTCTTGGGCTGACCAAAGATGCAGAAAAGTTTGTGTTCCCCTCAGAAAAATGAGCAACGAGCTGACTAGTTTGCATGCTGTGTGCAAATGATGTCTGTTCACAGCAGCGTTAAACCTTGCTATGCCTTGGGGTTTTGGGAGGTCTTTTCACCCTTCTCCTGCCTTTCTGCTGAACGCATGCTTTTGCCCCACACTTGCACCTTCTCTCTCTCACGTATACACGTGCAAGCGAGGGTGGAAAAGGCTCGCAATAGAGAGGTTTCAAGTGGAGGATTGATGGCCGGTGACTGTGAAGCCAAACCACTCTCTATACTTGCTTTGCACTACACGATTTCCTGCTGTTGTTTCTAGTTACAGTAGATAATAAAAACTGTTACAAAACCCTCTTAACAAGAAAACAAAACACAGATGGCATGTTGAATGTAAAGCATCTGGGGATGGCAATCGACTCTGGCCTCAATAGCGATTTTGTTCTATCCCAATTTTCTTGAGAAAGTGGGAAGGGGACAGCAGGAAATGCTGCGCAACTTGCTGGAGCGAACTTTCCCAGCTACCAAGGAACTAATCCTGTGCTGGGAAGTAACTGGGTCTGTGGGGGAATCGTGGCTTTCAGGAATGCTTGGGGCTAATGCGTACTGTTATTATCCTCTTATCTACTGAGGCCTTGGCTGGGAGAGCCAGCTCTAAGATGTTCATTCCTCAGATTGATAGCCAACTATTTGAGGACCTGCATGGATACTTCTAAAAGAAAGAAAATGTGGTTATTATTTGTGCTATAAATTCTGAAAATGGAATAATAGTCAAGACTTAAAGACCAGATGATGCCTCACCTAAAACTTTTAAAAACATCCCATTGAGAAATATTTATATCTTGCGTCATATTTGAAGTCTTTCTCCTCCTTTGTTCTTTGATAATACAGATAGTGAAGCAAATCTGGGGATCAATTACCCAGCGTATGTTTGGCATAACTTCACTGACCCTTTTTGTGTTTGTTAGCCTGTCTTTACAGCCCAATGCCACAGAGATCAGCCGGGTGAACAGTTTCAATGCAAAGGTCCCTGCAATGAATGCATTCATCTATTCCCGGGGGCCAGCCTTGGAGAGTGCTACCTGCTGGGGGAATATTACCCATTTATTTGTGAGAACACGAAAACAGATAATAACAGATAACAAAACAGCTCTGCCCTCGTCCTTGTTGGCAAGCAAAAAGCAATGGAGCGTATCTCGGGGAAGATTTATGACAAGATGCTTTGGTCTTATTCCCTGATGTGAGCTGATGCAGGCCGCGCAGGCTGCTGCGATTTATGCTGATTGCTGAGGCCTCCTTTTCCAGTGGACATGAATTTCACTGAGCAGGAGAGCAGCTTCCACATTTCTGTGTTGGGTGTCTTCAGGCCTCCAGGATCTGGACGGAAACGATTTACTGACGATAGGTGTCAGCGTCTGCCGTTGGCCGCATATTTAGGTGGCTCTTTCTGGCTCTTTTGCTCCGTGAGTGCTGCCAGTATTGGCCTCGGGTGGTCCAGAGTCTGCTCAGCAAAAAGCAGTATGATGCAGAGCAGACTGAAATCCAAGGGGCAAACAAGCGGCTTGATGTCACATATTTCTTTGTTCCTACGGACAGCCTATTCGTCTCTCACCAGCCATATCCTGAATGCACCAGCACGTCTACGAGTGGCTTGCCATGCAACAGAAGACAACTTGATGACAAACAGATTGAATGCAAGTCACAAGGTTGGCTTTGAAGTGGCTTGGAAGCTGGCATGGATTTTGCCAGCTATTTTGGGTATGGAAAATTCTTGGCAGGTATATGGCAATGAGCTGGGCATAGCGGAAGAGTGAATGGGTTTCATATTTTGCTGAGGACAACTGTCACTTGACTGGATTTGTGGGTCTGGAACAGCATCAGCCTAGAGTTCACAGTTATTTTGAAGATGGGGCCATTAGCTTAATCAGCTGCCTTACTCACTGGTGTTACTCACTACTTCCCAGTGACTCCAAAATGCCAGAGTTCAGCACAGGTGCCCTGGCCACGGGGCATGTTTCAGGCCCTGTTGTTTGAGCATCATGTAGTCTTTGAGAAGCAGAAGGGATCTGAGTACGGAAGACACTCATCACTGTTCTGTTGCACTTGCCTGAAGGTGCCACTTAAGTGGCAATAATGGCAATTCTGACAGCCACAGTAGCCTCCTGTTCACCAAGAGGCCAAGCAAAGCTGTCATCTGCCAGAGGGAACCTCTCAGGGGTTGCATGGAAGGTCATTACAGCAGAGGCTGAGCAGTGCAATGAAATCCAGCAAGAGCCGGTGACTCCTCTTTAACCATGTCCCGTGTAACTCTACTTCGCTGAAGTAGCTAACCCAGATGGCTAAGAGGATTGCAGTCGGGAAAATTTGCTCCTGTCAGTTTGTAGCAGGGCTCGCACCCGCTGCCAGCTCTTTGAACTCTGTCTGGGATGTCACAGAAAGTGGTAGTCGGAAGGGAAATGGCCTCAGGACATTCAGCGGGGGATGTGGCACATGTGTCCGACACAGTTCGTTAGTACCTGCCAGCTTCCCTGCTGAGGTAGGGGTCTGTCGCTTCCCCCTGTATGGGTTGTGTGAGGGTGTTGTGCTTTGCTGATGACCAGCCCCCGGTGTTAAGCTGTGGGAGAAGCTGTCTGAGAGCCCTACAGCGATGCAGCAGGGAGGCTTAGATGTGAGCTTGGGAACAAGGTTCAGTCCATTTGTCCGCTGTGGACTGTGAATTTCCCCATGAGATGGCACGTGCCACCGAGGGAGCACTACAAAAGCATTGATCCCATGCATCTCAAAAGGTGGTTGCAGCCTCCCAGGAGCACCAAGCTTTGGTCGAGCCTCAGGCCAGGCCTATTTGATGCCCCAGCGCTTCCCATGGGGTGCGTGTTGTCAGAAAAGCCTTTTCATGTTTCTTGGCAGACAAAACATTTGTGAGCCTGCAGTCACAGAAGGAAGCCCGGGTGAGCAACATGAGGTGGTTTAACGGCGTATGCAGCCAAGCAGAGAGGGTAGTGAAGGCTTCATCTGCTCTAGGATTGGGGTTTGGAGGTGGGGTGAGCACAGCTGGGTTGGTGATGAGCTAGGAAAGAGGAGAGGGAGGTTTTGGTCTTTCTTCAGCACGGCAAGCCTGGGTATGAAATGACCGCCAGAAAGCCCAGAGCCTGTCCGTGCAGTCATCGGGTGCGTGCCAGCACGAGGCTTTCTTACCGGCGGCGGAGGCCCCTAGGCACCGCTGCACCGCGCCGAGCAGCCTTCCTGGGACACGCGGCGAGTCCGCTCCTCTCGTGCCTTTGGCGTGGAGTTTCTCTGTGTGCTCGCGCATCAGCTATGTGAGGTTGCACAGGTGGTGAGGTGTATCTGGTGCCAGACCTGCTGCATACTGGTAGAAGGCCTTTACAACATGGTGGTCCAAGGACCTGGCCCTCTGGGCACAGCCCTCTTACAGTCTGCATCACTGGTGCAGCAGGGCTTCCTCGCCGGAGGACAGGGCCAAAAAGTCTCCATGGAGGTTAGCAATGAAGATGGGAGGTGCACTTGGCCTCAGGGACAGCTCTCGGGCACAGGTGTGGGTGTCTGCAGACATGTCACCTCACCTGTGTGGAGGACAAGGGTTTGAACCCGAGTCTCTGAAACACTGTTGCCTAATCCTTACCTTGCGGATTCCTTTTCTTTAGCTCCTCTGTGTACCCTTCTGGATCTTTTCTCTCTGCCACTGCCACCTTGACTCTGAAGAGCGTTTCAGACACAGCTTCACTGAAGCTCTATGTGCAGTTTGCGTGGTTGGTCTGATTGAAAAGGTGGAGGTTTTTGGAGAATTCAGAAACATTACGAGGGAGCGTGGACCCATGGCATTTATTCTTCATGAGACCAGCCAGTGGCTTAAAGCCTCACCTGTCCCTCAGGAGGCAGGTACTATTTTCTCCTCCTCCTCGTCTGCTTTTCCAGACTGCCAAGCGCCTGGCCTGTTCCTGGGAATTACCCGGTGCCATTAGATGCATCGCTAGCTCTGCTCTCCTATATACTGATCTCATGGGCCCACATCATAAAATTATAGTACTTACATGAAAAATACAAAGGTTGGCATGACGACAAAGCACTACATTTAGTACTGTAGACTAGAGATAGAGATATATATCTATGTATGCATACATAAATGTAAACAAAAACAGACCTAGTGTTTTGTGGAGTATATTTTCAGCAGTCTGCCCACAAAATCAGAGATGGCAGATGGCTGGCTTCTCAGCAGGATAAGAAATAGGATTATATGGGTACCTTAGGTGTTCCCTGACGCATGTTCAGTTCACTTTAATGCTAATTTTGATAGCTTTTTAAACCTGGGGCATTTTATGTTCTTTGATGTGAATGCAGAGTTCATTCTTGACTTTGCTTTTAAAAGCTTCATGCGCGTGCACTCGTGTGCGTGTGTGTATGTTTGACGAGGATAGCAGCATAGGCTGAGGAAGAAAATGATAGAGTGTGAACATACATTACCCTCCCGGCAGGGAAATGACTTGCCCCTGAGGGTCATGTCGGCCTTAGGCATTTAGAGAGTGAGATACCTGGAAATTCCGCATTGGAGGGCTACAGAAACCGGGAGGGAAAACTGGAAGAGGCCAGATGACTAGACGTGGGCCGGGAAGCAGACGGTTGAGGACTAGTGCTAGGCAGACCTGTCTGCTGCAGAGGGGGGTGAAGCATGTGGGGGGACACCCCTCCTCCCCCATATTCAGGAGGCTGTGATTGCCTCTGTAAGGAGTTATCAGTCCAAACACTCTGAATATTTCACTGGGGACTACATTTTACTTAATTGAGCGGAAAATAAAAATTACATGGACATGGAGGTTTTATATCAATGCAGAGATAGGGGGACGAGTGCTTCTTAAAAAATAAAAGCCAGCGGTCCCATTGCTACATCCAGTACTTGGAGTGTAAAATATTGGCACACGTTGCAACGGCTGGAGCTAGGCATGTCAGCGTGCCTTTGAAGGTCTTATTCCCTTATAAAGTGTTTAAACCAATTCTGGCTTGAAGTTAATTCCTTTTCCCTTAATTGCTGCCTAGATAATGGGAAGCCAAAAAATAAGCAAAGAACAGCACAACAGGTTCTATGGTAGAGATGCGCCATCTTTTCACCCAAAGATGACTGCACAAGGCGTCTGATGTGCTTCACTGACATGGGAGTGGTGGCCTTTGGAGAGCAAAGCTGTAGGACCTATTTGGCAGCAAGACTGTGCACTTCTTCACATGATCATGGAATAGTTGAGGTTTCACAGCACCTCTGGAGATTGTCTAGCCCAACCCACTTGTTCAAATGGCTTTTTCGATACTAGGTGTGTATTTCTCACCTTGCGGGGCTTTAAGCTCTAGCACACAACAAGCTGAGAGGAAGAAAAGAAAGACATGCCCCTCCAATTTGCAAAAGACATTAATTTTTCTCTCTTTCTACCAGGAGGATGAGAAGCAGACAGACCCTGTTTTGTAATCTGAAAAACTTATTCTGTTATGTTCTAAAGATTCCTCTGAGGGTGAAATTCTAGCCATTCCTTAAAATACTGTAAGCCATACCTATTCCTAGTGAATTGTATGCAGTGAATCTTATTCAGTGAATGAAAGAGCAGAGCAGCACCACACTGAAGACACGGAGCAGAATTGTCTCTTTGCTCCAGGGTCTTTTATACAGACCTGCCTCTGTTTTTCAATTCTTTCCTGTATAATAATGTCCTACATAAGTGGCTCCTTAAGGTACTGCTACAGTTATTCTCAAGTAATAGCTGTGCGTTGTACAGTGCCAGTCTGAGAGCCGGCATTAAGGGAAGACCACCCTGACCGTTGGTGGTGTGGGTCTGCAAGGAGGCTGCGTTAAGATTGCTGGGGAGCTCAGAGTGCTTGAATGCCTGACTGCTGTGATCTTAAACTAAACATGCTGGCACTGCATTAAGAGGGCTCTGGGTTTTTTACATCTACCTTATCTATTTGAACGGAAAATATACCTTTCATCACATCCTCCTGCACTCAGACTGTCGTGATCCATTTTCCACTGTGTGCATCCAGATGGCTTTCACAGGTTAGATTTCTCCCACTGATTTTTTTTTCAGTACAAAGATGTCACTGTTTACTTTAGGCACTAAGAGTGCTTAACTAGGATATTATTTTCTGCTGAAAGTTTTACTTTCCCAATCACGGCTGAGTGACTTTCACAGACACATCCTCAGCCACCGAATCGTGGCTCAGCAGCTTGGCCATTGCCTCCGGCCCTCTGAAATATGCTGTGGCTGCTCATGGAGACTTCATGGTCCTCTGGGATGCGTGCAGACCCCAGTCCTCCCCAGTCTGAAGCACTGCAGCAGGCAAAGGAGAACCTCTCTTGGCACGCATCTTGAGCTCCTCGATGCACATCCTCAGTATCAGAGGGCCCACCGACTGCTACCCGGTCGTGTCTCCACATCAAAATCTGTGGGGTTTGGTGATGTCCAGCTGATGGTGTGGGAAGCTTGGCAGCTCCGCCTCCCTGTAAGAAGGCCCATCGGCTAAAAGTCAGTGGGGAGTGTATCTGAGGACAGGGTGTTTGTTCTAGTGGTGTCCCCCTGTTCCATTAAGTGGTTACTGAAATATATGATGCATTCAGCTTTTTTTCATATTACACTCCATAATTGTATTAATAAAAGGTATTTACCCTTCATTATTTTCATTCTCCAGAGGATTACTGAAGACAGGATATAATTAATCCAGATGCTCATATGAATTCAGGGAGGTTGTGTGCAACAACCACTGTCTTTACTAAAAGTAATTGCACACATTCACCACAGTCCAACCTCTGTGGCATTTTAAGAGGAGCATGTCTAATTCATGAAAGGGAAGAATTGGTTATTATCTGTATTATCTGCAGCACTCTAGCTTAATTAAGAGTGTTAAAGAAAGATAAAAGGTAGGAGAGAAATGCAGGAAGATTAAATGATTTGCCCAAGGTCACAGAATGGAGATTAGCACCTGGGTCTTTACAGTCCCAGGCTACTGCCCAGCCCATTAGATCAGATGGCCTCCCCAATCATCCTTCCTGAAGATCAAATACCTTGAACACCCACGTAAGCCTCTCAAGGAGAAAACCAAAAATGTCTCAGCGTAGTCTGATAAAATTATAGCAATGCATAAGATATCACTGGAATTCATTAAAAAGAGTATTTATTGAGAAGCAATGTTAAAAAGGAAACATTCATGCTTTAAAGCAGTCAAGGCAATGAAAGCTTCCACCTTGCTTCAGTTTGGAACTCATATTTTTGTAACATTAATCAATTAGATCATGCTCCTAATTTAGAGTTCTGATGCTCTCAGCTATGTTTCTGACCTAGGAACAGGCTTTCTAGGATTCACAGCTTCTGAAATAAAAATAATTGGTTTCCGAGGAATGTAAAGTGCTAAGGAAGTAACCACTTACCAACCTATTCATCTGGGAGCAGTTTAAGGAGCAACTTTACATCTCCGGACATCTGCAAGATAAAAAAAGATACAGTTCATTAGCAGACAACAACGCTAACACTCAGGTTACAGCTGAAAGGAAAAAGCAAACCTCCTGGGTGTTTCAGTAAGGATGGCAGCATGAGTGTCATCTCTTCTCAGCAGCTCGTGTTCAAACAAGTCCCTTGGCTGTGTCCTCTGCCCAAGCCACCCTCCAAGTCCTCCAGGAGGACCCTGTTCACTGAAGCAGCCATTTTAGCCATTTTCAGACTATTCTTCTCACCTCTGCTCCCATGGGAGATGCCGAGGGGCTGTTGGAAAGATTAGACCCTGGTCTGTGGCCAGCTCCTGTGTCCCTCTGAAACAACATGATGAAGGGAACAGTTGAGGGATGGACCACTGGTCCTGATGGCAATTTTGACATGGGCAGTAGCCTCTAAAAGCTATAAAACCCCAAGCTAAAAAGGCAACAACTAAAATAGCATTTGCTTTAAAAGATTAGTGCTGTTGTCAAGCATCTCCAAGGAAATCCAGATGGTAGTTTTCCAACATAGGAATTTCTGTTAGAAAATGTTGCTTTGCTGAAAAAAAAAGATCTAGAGGTGAAATCTGCCACTTCTGAGATGGAATTTCTGCCCAAACCATGGAGGGGTTCCAGAATAGCCGAAAGCCCCGTTCAGGGCAATGACCTGTGAGACTGAGGCCATTTCTAGCTAGTACGATGGAGTGAGCTACAGACTGTACCAAAGCCAGCCTAAAGCAGCTAATCCAGAGCACCTTTAGAGACAGTAGGTGATATTTGGTTTGAAATTGTCGCATAGACCTATGTGAGCTGGATGTTTAGGCTCCCGTTTGCCATCAGTGGCAAGCCGGGGCTTGGTACAGTTGCCTAGCCATGGATGTTTAAAGCCGTTTGTGATATCATAGGTTGTTTGAGACATCCATGATACTGGCAGATATGGCAACACATCTGTGGGTGACCTGTGCCCTTCTGGACCAACCAGATGGGGTCCTGTTGTCCCTGTGGCATCTCAGCTGATAATAAACACTAATGTTGAGATAAGAGTGGAGCTTTTTGCTGTCTTTTAGACACTTCGATGAGGACACTTGAAGTTAGACCACCTCGGTCTGAAACACCACCATGAGCACACCTTTGTCTCAAACACAAGCCCATTTGATGTGCTTCTCTGGGCAAGCCCCGCCGCCCAGCAGGGCCAACAGTTTGGATGCAGCTTTCTCTTGACACAGCTGTAAAACCTGCCCGTTCTGGCAGCGAGGTAGATCCTGTTGGGCTGTGGCTCTCCGCCCCACATTTCACAGCGTGCCATAGATGTGTCCTTTGTTTCAAACCTCTTGTTTGAACCAAGTGAAGCGAGGCCCTGACCTTTGGGCTCCCTTACCCCTGGCACTAGTCGCACTCTCACATGGTTGCAGGCTCTCTGGAAAGGGAGGTCACCTCAAGCACTCAGCAGTTACGATCCTAAATCCCACCAGCCATTTCTGTAGTGAACAGCTGTCCAGTGGCTCCAGCCCGAGGTGTTGTGTGCCATCTCAGTTGGCTGGGGTCGGTCTCAAGACTCTGTAGTCAGAGGAAAAGATCCATTAAAATTTATCAAGTTGTGGAATTCCGTCAAGTTTTTAATTGGAAGTGCAAAAGAGAGCACAAAGGATAGGATTCACGTCGCCTGATTTTAGTGGGTGTCTAGTGTAAGTGACTGTCAAGGCGCTTTATACCATATGGGAAGATAAGTGCCTCCAGCGGTTAAATCATAATGTTTCTCTCTCCCTTACATTATTTTTTATGCTTAAATGGCTATCTATTTCAGGGGAGGGGAGGAAGGCAGGTGATGGGAAAGTTCATTTCAAACAGACATATCATATCTAATGGTCTGGGTAAGCTAATTCCCTGCCCTGCTATAGCAGCAAGCCTGCAGCTTTTCCCCCTAATGCCTCACCACTGCAGTGCAAGCGAAGGCTGCCCTTGAGCCTGCTAAAGCCAAACTGCTTGGCAACACCGAGCAGCCCTCACTTCACAGTCCGTATTTTGTATGATCAGGATTCAATTCTCATTAAACTTACTGCTTGCTTGACTTTAACAGGGGACAGATTTCAGTCTTACAAGAATGTAATAAAAAACAGCACTTCAGAGCTTGCCTCTGGCTTTGAGTACTGGGTGAACGTCTTCTTCCTAAAAGTGGATTTTAAAAGCCAAAACAAAGAAAGATTACTTTGAAATTAAATGGGTCAAGCTGGACACTCTGAGGATTACACTGAACTGGAGGAAGTGATAAAGGAATTGCACTTTTCCTTAGACGCTTGCACTAAAGCCTCATTTTGTCACTTCTGCACTTCCCAAAAGATGTAAACCCACTTCCTGATGTTCACCGTAGCTCTCATCTCAGATCACATACACCCAACTTCTGATATTCTCATGAGGTCCAAGGTTTCCTAATTCAGCAGAAACTGCCCTAGATAAGCCAGCAGGCTCTTCCCAGCAATCATTTTTTAAACCCATCTCTTTAAGAAAAATCCACCCGAGTCAAAGCAATTGTAAACAATTAGAAATAGCGGTAGGTACACAATACACCAGTATTGATCTTGCCTAGGACTTTGCTTTTCCCCAGATGTGCTTGTGTGGTTCTTTGCCAAGGGGTCATTGTAATCCCATGTCTCCTGGTTAAGTTTGTCATGCTTTTCTATTTCCAGCACTAATTTCTTCAAGCATTTGAAATGGGTCTGACAAGACTGTCAAGCAAGTATTTGTGTTTTGCAGAGTCCTGTAATATCATAAGGTATCTCAGGCATCTAGATACCAACCAGTAGGCACCTAGCGGCATCCTTCAGCCACAAACCAGTTACCAGACTCTTTCTGCAAGGGGAATACTGAGCAAAAGATCCTAAAGAGAAACACTTCAGAGCTACGGAGTGGGCAGCCAGACATGCACTGAACACAAGGAAAAAATTGTTTTCTCCAGCCAGCACACATGTTTGTCTCAGACAGGGGAGATGGGTGAGTACACTGTGCCTTGTTCAGCCCTGACCTTTCTGTTGGCATGGAGTTAGGTGTGCACGCTGGATCAGACCATCTGCCTCTGAAGGAAAACAGCAGAGAGTCTCCTGTCCAAAATAGCCAAGAGCCCTAAATGTGGGAGCATCTACACTCATAAGAATGCTAGGGAGACATGGGCTAAATGGTGCCCTTGAAAAGGGGATACGTATCTGGCTAGCTAACTTACTTTAAATCTGTCTGCAGGTATGGGAGCTTCAGGTAAAGAAAGATACAGATACATTACAGAGAACACAAAGGACAAAAAAAGAAAGTCGTGAGACATCTGAGAAATACAACATGGGTGGGTGGATGGGAGGATGGATGGGAGGGAATGAGGGAGAGAGGGAACAAGGGAGGGAGGGATCGAGTTGTTTGTTTCTTGAAAAGGAATACTGAAGTGAAGACAGGGATCTCAAGAGTGTCTTAAAATATGTATAAACTTGCTACAAGTAGGATGTTGCTCATTTCTTCATCGTGACTGAAGGCAAGACAAGAAATTATCAGCTTAAATTGCAACATGAGAGATTTAGGTTGAATGTAATGATTGTTAAGAATTGGCATGGGCTACTGAGACTGACTGGAGTGTATTTTAGGGCTTACACAAGACACACATCTCTCAGTAATGGATGTTCACTCCTGCCTGAGGACAAGAGGATGGATTAAAATTAGCTGAACTCCTGAGGTTTAAACTAAGCTTATGTTTGTAAGATTCTACAAAATCAAAACCAGGCAGTTTCCAAAAGAGATGTCATCTCAAACCAGTATCTCTGAGGATGCTTGCTGTTCCACTGTTGCTATTGGTTGGTAATATTTTGGGCTAATTAGCTGCATCTGCAATTATTTACACAAGTTAAGCAGACATACAAAGCGACACGTGACAACGATTTTTTTCAGTGTAGTCTTTGTTTTAAGCCAATCAATTAATTTGGCATCTAATCTCTGTTCCATTTCTTCCCTGGGATTAATTTAAATATTTGAACACGTTAATAAAGAATTTGAAATAAAAGCTAGAACACACATTTTGTTATAAATCTCTTTGGTTTGCAGCAACATACTTTGACGTTTTGTCAGTTATTAAACAGCTTTTTCCAGGTACTTTATCTACTGCAGTATTAGAGGCAAGGTCTTACTGAAATAAGAAAAATTTACACAAAAGTATGGAAACCCATTGCATTTCAGGATAAAGCTCCTGCCTCAGAACAGAACTCAGAATTTTATTACAAAAAGATACATTGTTTTTTCTTGAACAGTAAAACTCATTTCTTTCGTAGCCTTGGGGGTATGAAGGGGATTTTTCCAGAAGGGTTTATCGAAATGATTACAGAAGATACTATTTTTTAACAATTTCTTTTTGTTTAGTTTTTGAAGGAGCAAGTTTCTCAGGTTCAAAAACTCTGCAGCTCAGATAATGAAAACTAATTAAATCATAACCTATGATTTGATAACCATGATCTGATAATCTTTAGGAATTGCAAAAAAGCATTCAATATGTGTTCTCACATGACTGTTCCTGGAGTCTGAACTGATCCAGGAGCAGAAGTCTTGCTAAAAATATAGAAAACCTAAAACCTCTGCAAGGTGCAGCGAGATATTATTGACATTAAATTCACTGGAAAATACATAATGATAGAATGATTGAGTACTTTCTACTGGAATTGAAGGCACCGCTTGCAAACCCAGCAATATTTTCAGTAATTTCTTTTCCATCATGTCTCATCGGTGTTTCTATTCCCTAGGCACCAAGTGTGTAAGTGTCAGACCATTGTGACTACCTACTTGGAGCTCAAGCCTGCAAGCACCCATGAGCATTTGGAGTTCAGATATTCCTTGCCCTTTCCTGCTGGGTGGGCCTTTCATTTAAAATCCTCTGAGGTCCTTCTGTTTCTAGCTTTAACAGCACCGAGGGACAGAATGCAGTTTGAGCTGCAGGCAGCGAGCTGTAGGTGCACACACCTTGGTGTCGGCTTGGGCGTGAGGTTTCTGCACTCCCGTTGCAGGTGTGGGGGATCTGAATTGGGAGGGAGTTTGTTAAACACAGCTGTCCCGTGCCGCCCCAACATGCCTGAGGTTCACCCTTGGCCTCCAGCAGCCGTGCCAGAAGGGCACCCTTGGCCATGTCTCGTATCTCAGCCCCGTATGAACACTCTGGACACCCCAGGGAGCCCCAAATGGCACAAGGTGTCCAAGTTTAGACGCTAGTGTACAATCTGGAGAGGAATTCAGCTGAGCTGTCCATTGGTGTCTGTTGTGGGATGAGGCACATTGCTCCCTACCTTCCATTGACTGGGTCTCCCCTGATGAATATAGGAATTTAGGTACCCAGCTCTGACATGGAGACCTACCACCAGAGACCTTAACCTGGGCCTGAATCCCAGCTGTGTCTCTGAAATTCCCCTGTGCCTGTGCGAGCACTCAAAGATAATTGCTATCGCTTCTGAGACTGCCCCAGCAACTCCCTTCTGCACCTCGAGCAGCGCTCGTCAGACCTGCTGCTCTGCTCACTGGAGGACGTCTAAGTGACCTAAATGTTCTTCAGCATTGTTTTTTTTAAATAAAGGCAGAAATTGCTTTGCTGACTGTCTTCCAAAGAAGGGGGAGCCTGGTTATGACTGACACACAAATAACAAAAGGAAGCCTTTTGAAATGAAAATTAAATCCAAGAGAGTTACATATCCACAGCTTTTTTTTCAAATTAATTCTAGCTAAGTTTCCAGGACGTCTTTCCACACTCCTCCAGCCATTTGTTTGTGCTTCCTCAAAAGCTCTGTGTTGTTTCTCTTCATTATTTAGCAGTTGCTGTTTTCCAGAACAGAACGGCTGTGCTTCAGGTTTTGGCAGCAACAGCCCCTTTTTTCTGCGCTTCGTGCTGTTTGTGAAATGCTTTGGGAAAGTTTCCACCGAGAAGCGTTGTGAAAACGCAAGCTTATTATTCTTGTGGCAGGGAATAACAGGTTCGGCTGTCGACTCACTCGGTGAGCAGGTGCCAAAATCCTGCCGGGAAATACTGATGGATTTTGCTGATTCACTGCGGCAGACGGGACGTGTTAGCCGGGCTCTGCCTGCCGGGGGGTGCAGGGGCGGCCTCGCCTGGGCTCGGGGGTCACGGGAAAGCGAGCAAGTCTAAGTTTTATACTACAGTAGTGCCCGAGGCGCAGGTTTTAAAAGCCCAGCCCCCAGGAAAGCGGGTGGGTTTTGGCCTTCCTCTGCGCTTTGGAGCTCCGTTTCGAAGCAAGCTGAGAGAGCCATCTGCTTGCTGACAGCAACAGAGCCGAGCGGTGCTTGTCTCTCCTCCTCCTCCCTGTAACTGTGTGCGGCACGCTGAGCTTACCCCACCTCCCTGCGGGAGTGCAGGGACCTGGGGCCAAAGTTTAAAAGATTTGCGGGTGCTGCGCTTTGCAAGGCCCGAGTGGCT
>NW_010544351.1:0-1825 GCF_000687285.1 Phaethon lepturus | reverse complement strand
GCCAAACAAAATTCTCCTACACAGTTGATGTCGTCCATTACAGTGGAGCGCTCAACACCGGTTGGGTTGTTCTCTCACGACATGAAATCAATGTTATTGCCCTTAGAGCTGTCCCGACATCACCTTTAGAAAGCATATTGCTCCCAAGTCTGCCACATGTCCTTCTGAGATAGGTGAAGGCTTGCAAAACGTGCAGGGGCAGAGCCTCTGCTGCACACTGTGTATATGCATGCACATACCATCTGTATGTTTTTTCTGTTGCTGTCATTGCTGGGAAGGGTCTACAAAAGCTGAAGTCAAGCCAGAGGTGGGAAAGAAGATTGTGGCATGTCCGAGAGGTGAATGTGTCAGTGGCAGTGAGTAGGGCTTGGGCATCTCCTGATGTGAAGGGTAACATTGAGCAGTCAGAGGACTTGCCTGTGGGAAGTGGAAGTCCTTGGGAAGACTGGTTGAGCAGTGGGAGGACTTGTCTGCAGGAAGTGGAAATCCTTGGGTAGACCGTGGGCCATGTCATAAGAAGACAGTAATGGCAGATGACGTGGTTGTTTGCAGAACAGGTCACAGAGTAGGAGTCACAGAAGGGCATGACTTCCCATGGAGGGATCTGTCACAGGGAGGATGACTTTGAGTGTGGGTGGAGTCTTGCCTGAGAAAGTGGAGATGCGGGGTAGAATGTGGACTGTGTCTTTGGGGCAGAACTGGCGAATGTCTGCTTAGCTGGAGATCCAGTTTCCCAGGGTATGGGAAAGAGGATTCCAGCAGAGAACCTCCAGAAGAGGTTGGGCATGCTGTGCTGCTTGCCTGGAATCCTGTCTGGACTTCCAGAAGTACTGCATATCCTTGTGATATCTTGTTCTCTTCTTGTGTTTCCGTACAGTGGAATGGGGTTCTCTTGAGGTTATGAATATTTCTCACCAGATGCAAACCCGTGTGCCTCTGCGTGACTGATGTAGGCCAAAATTTTTTCTGCTATTTTTGGGAAAATTGTTGTGGGATGGTAGCGCTTCAACCTGATGTGCTTGTGTAGTGGTGGGCATCGGCAGGATTATCTGCAGCTGTTCATGTTGCCATGATGGTTCCTTGCTCCTCCTCAGGCAGGATTTGTAAGAGAGGAAAGGAGGAAGGTGTGACCTTTTGGGACTTGTCCTACTTGTGCACTTGCCCAGGTGGCACTGGTAGAGATGGTATATCCTCTTGTCCATATGAACTCATTCTGATACATGAATGTACGTGCCAAAAACTGCACCGCAGCCGAGCTTTGGTATTGTATTGTAAAAACCCCACAGAAAATTCTTGGGAAAGACTATGGGCCGTGTCATAAGAAGAGGATAGTGGGTGATGATGTGCTTGTCTTGAGAAGACATGTCCCAGAGTGGGGAATGGAGGATGCCTAGAGGAAAGCATGAGGCAGGGAGGCCATGGAGTGTTCTGCTGCAGAATCCTTTCCCAGGCTCCAAGGATCTGGAGTTGGAAGCCTTATTGATCTTGAGATTGTGTGTGGGATGAAAAAGCCCACAATGTCTTTTGAGGTTATCAGGATCTCCCACCATGTCCAGTAGGTTCTGGCTCTGCCCCTCATGTAGGGAATGTGTTGTCAAAAGGTGGTGACATGCAGAGTGCTGAATATGGTCTGCTGGACCTCTTCCCTCTTGTGTTGGGAAAGGTGTTGTGGGAGAGTAGCATTTCTAATCTGCTGTCCTTGTGTAGTGGTGGGCTTTTGACTGCTGACCATGGTGGTATCAGCTGTGGTGTCTTGTCAAAAACTCCATGTTCCTCCACTTTGGTTCTCCTGTGCAAGAGACGTGATGCAAGGTGACAATTGGGA
>NW_010544350.1:7600-10936 GCF_000687285.1 Phaethon lepturus | reverse complement strand
GTGTGCAGCGAGCCAAGGCACCACATGCCAGTCCTGGGCTGCTGTGCCTTACCTGTGCCAGGACTGCCCCAGTGCCTCTCGGGGGGGCTTCCCGTGCTGACAGGCACCCTTGTGCCACAGGGGGGGAATCCTGCCCAGGAAGCAGCAAACGTGACTCTCGTGTGTGAGCCATGATTGCCGCATGCGGATGGTAGACCCAGGTGGGGCAGGAGACTACAGGATAGGGTGGGGGAAGATAGGGTGTTTTTCCAGAGGAGGGTCAGTGTACTCCAGATTTTGGTGCACAATCGGTGTCCAGAGAGCAGGTTACCTTTGTGTGAGCAAGGCAGGCAGGATGAATCTTGGCTTGCTGCAGCACAACTGGGTGCATCCCAGGCATGGAGAGGGTACTGCAGCCTGTCCCGGGACAGGTATTCCTGCCTGACACGGAGAGCTGTGGCTTGCCCAGCCCTCTGCTTGCTGCCCCTTCTTCATAAGCCTTTGGGAGTACCCTGTGCCTGGGCAAGCGACTCTTGAGCATCGCTCTGGAGTGTTAGAAGCTCCGCAGAGATCCATCACTGGAGATGCTGGAGGGAACCCCGAGGGCTGGTCCCATCTCTGTGACTCCTGGTGCCCCTAAGCAGCCTCCAGCCCTTCCCAGCCGGGTTTTGCCATGGCCGTCTGCTCCTCAGGGCAGCAGCTGCACCAAAGGCCCCTGGCAGCTCCCATGTCTGGCTCCTCGCTGAGAGGGGGGCAGGATCCTGCTGGGCTTGGGGCCTCACATAGGACATCTGGGCCTGGGAAAGTGTGCCTCTTCCTTTCTCACCCCTGAGCTGGAATCTGCTTCTATTAATAGCACGTGGCTGTCGATAGCTGTTGTCAGTGGCAGGGATGGGGACCGCAGCAGCGCCTGCTGAGACCCTCCTGTGTCCCAGCCAGGCTGGCAGATGTTTAGCCCCACCAAGGGACAGAGATGGTATCGGGGCTGGACTGCACCTGCTAAATGCTCCTCCGCATCCTGGCACCCTGGGGAGCTGATGGAAGCGGGTGTAGATGCTGCCCTTGCTAATGGGTGCATACACCCCTTTGCCCTAAGCCTGTCCCAACCTAGCAGCCACCGCTCCTGCCCTCATGGGCTGCGATGTGCCAACAGTCTGTCTGCAACGATGACCATGCTGGTAAGGACAAGTCAGAGGAGGAGCCCATGAATTGCCTGTCGTGCTAGTCAGGGCAGGGGCATAATCCTTATGGGCCACATTTCTCTACTTGGGACAAATCCAAGCCCTGCATCTTGTTGCCTGGAACCGATTGCATGCAGAAGGGATGGTGATCACCAAGGTGTTTGGTCGGGAGCATCTGCAAAGAGGCTCTGGGGCACCTCTAAGGCCAGCTCCAGTGACGTGCCAGGAGCCTGGGCTTTGCTGACAGCTCTGGAGGAGAGTGATGGTGTGAGGGGCGGCGTGTGCAGCTCTGCAGTGCCCTCACGACCTGACCCAGGAGGTCTTCGCTCCCTCTAGATCTGCACACCATCACACCCCCAGCTGTGGGCAGCTCAGCACACACCGGGGCACATCCTGCCCTGCCATGGCCACTGTGTGGCCCACGGGTGACATGGGACATGCAGAGGTCCTGGCATGGGCTCCCCCATCCGCCCCCCTACTTTTCCTGGGGAAAGGGTTTGTGTCCGATAGGAGCCTCATGCAGCTCTGCGTGGGAGTTTGTGTGGTCAGGTGAGTTGGGGCAGGGACGTTTGGTCTGGCACATGTTCCTGTGGCAGTCTGCCCCCGTGGCATGGGCACACGCTGATGAGGAAGACAAGTTTTTGGTGCTCGTTTGATTCCTCTGCTCTGCATCCCAGGGTTGCTTTCCCTGGTGGGAGGAGGGTGTCTGTGAGGTGCAATGCAGCTCGCTGCCCGAAGTCCTCATGGTGTGGGAGCTGCTCTTCCCCACATCCCCTCCAGCACCTCAGCATCACAGGAGTGCCAGCAGGACAGCCGCTTCCCTGGTTGTTTTTACTTACAGAACCTGAGCAGGGAAGCTGCAGACCTGCCTCATTAAGTCCTTTGTCTTGGGACGGTGGGAGGTTTTGGCTGCTCCGGAGCAGCTGCAAGAGCACTGGTTCAGCTGCTCAGTGACGGAAGGCCGTATCTCTGCTTCAAGCCAGTATCTCTGATTCTTTCCATTATAAGGATGATAACAAAGCATCAAGCCCTGGGGTTTTCCCTCTGGCCGACAGCTGCGGGAGACCTGGCCCTGCTCGGGGGGAGGCAGTGCCCTCTGGGACCATCGCCCTCCCGGGGCAGGGGAAGGAGTGGGAAAGCGAAGGCGGGGAGGGGGATCAAAGGCAGTGGGAGCCCAGAGATCTGCTGCCTGGCAGAGGTGTGTTTGCTGACAACCTTTCCCTTCCATTCATGTAGGGTTTTTTTTTTTTTTCCCCTCAAGGTCCTGGCCACAGTCACTGGAGCTATGAAGGTAAATACCCTGCAGTTACTCCTGCTTTTTTCCTACCACCCGGCAGACCCTGTGCTTGAGCCAGCTGTGGTTAATGATTACAGGGCTCCTGTGCGCACTCTATAGCTCACCCCTCCCTCCTGCCCGAACCTGGGCACAGCTGGGCTGAAGAGCCAGGTGTTGCTCTGATTTGAGCAGGAAGCAGTGGCTCTGCCGAGGGTTTCCCCAGCCCCCTGGGTGTATGGGGATGCCCCTCGGGGCAGGGCTCCTCCCTGAACAGGAGCTCCCCTGATCCTGTTCTAAGCAGGGAAGCAGACTGGGCTCTCCATGCTGGACTTGCAGCCCATGCTGGGACTTTGACCTGCCCAGGGATTAGTTTGTGTCTTCTCCTCTGTCCTCTGCCACCCTCTCTCCTCATCCTGCCTAGCCCTGCCCTCCCATCATGGTTTGGGGGGCTTCTCCACCGCATCCTTAATGGGCATCACTGCAGTGCTAGCACAAACGCTCCTGTTCCTACTGTGGTGGTGGGCCAAGCCCCAGCACCATCACTGCTCAGCACCAGGGGCTGGCTTGGAGCTGCTAATGCCCATCTTTATGGGGGTCCGGTGAGGGGCTGGGCTGGGGACAAGTCTGGGTTTGCACTGGCCCAAGACGTGCTAGAAGCAGCCCCCTGCAGTGCAAGGGAAGGTTTCTGGGGCATCAGCTGTGCTTATCCCAGCTACGGCACTGGGGAGAAGTGCTAATTTAAGCAGCCACCCCAGCCACGTGAGCCAGCCCTTTGCAGGGCTGTACTGGTGCCGTTAACAGCTGGGAACCCATCAGGCCTGTGGCCGTGGGCTCGTGTGATCCCGGTGGCACTGTGGCACCTCGCTGGAGTAGCAGCGCGGGTGGGGCGGGGGGGGCCAG
>NW_010544350.1:2457-7564 GCF_000687285.1 Phaethon lepturus | reverse complement strand
TGTGATGAGCTGCAGAGCAGCAGCTCCTCAGGCTTGCCAAGTCCACTTGTAAATGATCTTCTCGCACTCTTCCCAAACACCCCAAAAATAGACTTTCCTGGCAGCTCACCATGCTCCAAGACCTTTCGTGATGCAGCTGCATGCAGTCACATGGTGGCACAGAGCTGCACCCAAGCTAACTTGACAGAAACTAAACTTACATGCATGGCTTATTCCCTGGCCGGTGCCTGTCCCCTTCCCCACCACGCACCAAACCTCCTTTCTGGTGAGCTTCTTGCCCAAGCGGTCTCACTGCTCCTCCCTCCCTTCCTCCTTGCACCAGACTGGAAGCACTGGGGCATGGACTACCCGGACTGCGCGGGCACCGTGCAGTCACCCATCAACATTGACACGGCCAAGACCATCTTCAGCCCCCAGCTGCGGCCGATCCAGCTCTCTGGCTACAGCCTGCCGGCCAACGAGAAGCTCACGCTGAGGAACAACGGGCACACAGGTGGGTGCAGAGGCTGGAGCACAAGCGGAGCCTGCTCAGCCTCTCCCGGCAGGACTGGGCTTCTCTGATGCCCTTCCCCTGAGCTCTGGGAAGGGAGTTCTCTTGCAGGCTGCAGTCATGTTGCATTCAAGGCCAAAAGAGAAGCGTTGGGCCTTTAGTTGAGCCTTTACAGGTCCATGTGCTCTCTTGGCTGGAGGGGAGAAACCAGGAGATGGAGAACTTGCCACTCACTGCCTTTGGGAGCTGGCTCTAGGAATTTGTTAAAACCCCACATTTCCTTTAAAAATGCGTCCATGGTATTTCTGATGCAGGTCTGCTGCCACTGGTTCCTTCCCTGCATTTCATTTTCAAAGGACAACTCGGCCTTTACAGTACCTACCCCTCCGTCTTGTAGGACACAGCATTGGCCAGCTGCTTTAAGTCTGTGCTTCAGGATGCTAACTCAAGATTTTAAGACATTTTTATAGGTCTTTTTTTTTTTCCGTCCTCCAATTTTAGAATATATTTTGGAAAGTCTGGACACAACTAATTCACATTATTTTAGTACCAGTCTCACCATGCCAGATGCGGAGGAAAAACACATCTCTCTTTCCTGCTCACTATCCCACAGCTGGGGATGGTGGGTCCTGGTTGCTACCAGATTTTTCTGGGAGCAAGCTGAGTGTTTTGTGCACGCGAGTGTCTACCAGTCCCTGAAGTGGTGGAGAAACAGACTTAAGAACTCGCTGACGGTGTGATAAGGCACTTCCTTGCCCTGGTACCTAGTGAGATGGAGCTGACCTGTGTATACAGCAAACTCAACAGGTTGGACTTGCTGTGCATGGTCAGATCAGCAGGACAGTGCGTGCACAGAGCTTTATATTATGGCCTGCTGCCCTAGCATGCCTGCAGAGCTAAACTAGTTGAGCTCAGTGGTTGCTATTTTAGACACCCTGGCATCTGGTGCTGCTTGGTGTTTAAAAGAGCAGTCAGAGCATTTTCATTAGGGTTGGGGGGGTGAAGTAGTTTCTGACACACTTATAAGATGCCTTTTTTTATTCTGACAACTATAGATCTGATTTATGAAAAGCCGTACGTAAAAAAAAAAGTTGCAAGTCCAGTAGGATATTTGTAGTTACTCCTTTTTGTAATACAAAGCCTATACGCTGTATAAGCTTTTTCAAGGGCCTGAAAATTACTTTGGTAGCTAGTAGAAGGAATGCAATGATTTAGATATACAAAAGAAATTTAAAAGTGGATAAATTCCCAGGGAGGGAGCAGTCTCCCACTTCCCGTATTTTGGTTTTGTATCTCTGAACCCAGTGGCAGGGAACACGGGAGAGGACAAATGACTCATCACAGCCCTGTTACGTGGTTAATCCGGAATCTGTGCCCTAGCTTGGTGATGTGACTAAGGGACACTTCACCTATAAAGGAGGAGGAAGGAAAACAATTGATATTAAGAATAAAGGAAAGGTGCTTAGAAGGATAGGACAGCCTTTCTCAGGGTTCAGGGATGCTCCTGATATTTTTGCTGCATGTCCAAGTAACTCGGCTTTTAGATTTCATAGAATCATTAAAGTTGGAAAAGACATCTAAGATCATCAAGTCCAACTATCAGCCCAACACCACCATGCCTACTCAACCATGTCCTGAAGCGCCACATCTACATGTTTTTTGACCCCCGCCAGTAATGGTGACTCCACCACCTCCCTGGGCAGCCTGTTCCAACGCTTGACCACTCCCTCAGTAAAGAAATTTTTCCTAATATCCAGTCTAAACCTCCCCTGCTGCAACCTGAGGCTATGTCCTCTCATCCTATCACTACTTACTTGGGAGAAGAGACCAACACCCACCTCACCACAACCCTCTTTCAGGTAGTTGCAGAGAGTGATAAGGTCTCCCCTCAGCCTCCTCTTCTCCAGACTGAACAACCCCAGTTCCCTCAGCCGCTCCTCATAAGACTTGTGCTCCAGGCCCCTCAAGAGCTTCACTGTCCTTCTCTGGACACACTCCAGCACCTCAACATCCTTCTTGTAGTGAGGGGCCCAAAACTGAACACAGGATTCAAGGTGCGGCCTCACCAGTGCCGAGTACAGAGGCACGATCACCTCCCTACTCCTGCTGGCCACACTAGTGCTGATACCGGTTTGCCATACTGCTGCATGAGATAGATAGTTTCAGATAGCTGGTTAAACCACATTCAAGTAAAAGGAAAAACCAAGTATGTATTTACCATACCCAAAGAGGCAAAATTTTCTCTCTGATTGCTTTCAAAAGATTTAATGCTTCCGTGCCACCAGCTCCAGTGTTGTCAGACACCCACAGGTTGCTTTATTTTAAAGATCTCAGCTCACCAAGCACTGCAGCTCTCTCTGTCCGAGTGCCCTGCTCTCGTAGATTCACCACTCTGCCAATATCTTTCTCCATGAATTTTGTCCACGGTCTCTTCATATTGTTCTCACTTGATGAATAAATTGTTGGATAACATTTGGCTTGGAGCTGGCCCCTGGGGGTCTCTGCAGAGGGGCTCTTCACCTTCTAGCATTTTCACAGCAGCTATTTTTGAAGCTGATGTATTTACAGGGTGTCCTACAACCTGCAGTCAAAAGTTGAACCCTGTTGCATTGGCACAGCTTTGGGGATTGACAGGCCCATAGCCTTGTGAAAGATGGGAAGCAAGTTTGTTTTGTGACCCATTTCCACATGCTCAGGGCGACTCTTCCCCTGGAGACATCTCCTCTGCGTAGCTGTGGGATGGACTAGGCTTTGCGTTTTACTGACTCAACCTCTTCCTTCTGCTTCTGCAGTTCTCCTTGAGCTGCCCGAGTCACTGGCCATCACTGGCGGCTATGCCCAGCAGTACCGAGCTGTGCAGCTGCACCTGCACTGGGGCTCTGCGTCAGGACCGGGCTCGGAGCACACTGTTGATGGGCGCCGCTTTGCTGCAGAGGTAAGGAGCCCTCGTGGTGCTGGATGCATCCTCTCCCGGTGCTGGGCAGGGGAGGTGCGGAGGTGCTGTCTTGCTCCTAGCCCGTGGCCCTGGTTGTCACGGGGTGAATGCTGTAAGCGCTGGCCAGCACCCTGCTCCCCGGGCAGCGCTGCAGCAGCAGAGCGCGGTGCCGGAGGCCACGCTTTGGTGCTGAGCCAGACTCATGGTGCAGAGGCTGAGAGAAGACCACCTCCGGGACACTCTGCCTGCAGTGGGCTGTGGCTGGCCACGTGTGAGCCGTGCAGCCTGGTGCTGGGCTGATGGAGCAGGAGCTGCGGTGGGCCCTGGGCTGGGGGAGCCAGCTCCTCGGGTGGCTCTGAGCAGCCTGCTTCGGGAGCTGCAGGGACTGTTTACTCTGTATACACCGTCCTCCTGCTCTGCCAGCTCCCATCTGGTTTTATCCCTCCTTCTCTAGCTGCTGTCCTCAAACTGAGCCCGGCTCTGCAGTACGACCCCTCAGTATCTAGGGCAAACCAGACTGCTGGTTTGCTGTCCCTGGCTGGGCAGGTTCCTGCCAGCAGACCTTCACACTCGCTGCTTTGCAGCAGCACATTTTCTCGGTCCCACCAGCACGTTTCTCTGCTAGGACGAGTGCTCGTCATGGATGCATGGAGGCTGGAGCCCTGTGGGGTGAGCACCTCCTGGGGGTGTCCATCCTGCAACGAGGTTGCCTGTTTCCCTTCCAGATCCACGTGGTCCACTACAACACCAAGTATGACAGCTTTAAGGAGGCAATGGTCCACCCAGATGGCCTGGCCGTACTGGGGGCCTTCCTGGAGGTAAGTCCTATAGATCAGCCCTGGGCAAGAAGATGTAGGAGCAGGGGAAGGGTGGGAGTGGGGTGGGCAGAGTCAGGCACATTTTGAGGGACTGGCAAAGGTGCAAATGCTCCTGGGGAGAAGGGGAAAGAGAGGGCAGTCCAGAGCAGCCCTGGTAGGAGGAAGGGCACTGCTATCACCATCAGGTTTCCATCTGGCCCCTGCCTTTGCTTTTATTGTGGGGTGTCTGTGTTGCAGGTTGGGCCAAGGGAGAACCCATACTATCAGGAAATACTTGAGCATCTGTACAAAATTCAAAGAGAAGGTAAGACCCTGTCCTATGCAGTAGTTGTCTCAGGGGCCGCAGCCCAGCAGAGAAACCCACCACATGGCAGAGACAGGCTGCAGCAGGCACTGGCCACACGTGTGTGAGAAGGGGAGCACTGCACGGCTTGTACAAGGCTCTCCAAGGTGCCCTCTGCCTGCGCGTCCTTTTCCCTGCCTGCAGGGCAAACCCACTGCTCTTTCTCCGGCGCACTAGTGGCAGCAGTGCGGACCCTGGTACGTGCAGTGCCAGGCTGCCTGTGATCTCCATGCTGGTCCTGCCTGTTGACCCCCAAGGGGTTGCCCTGGTCTCACTCCCGTCATGTTTCTTCTCCCAGGTGAAGAAGTTTTGGTGCCTGGATTCAACATTGCAGGTCTGCTGCCTGCCAACCTGAAACTCTACTTCCACTACAACGGCTCTCTGACAACCCCTCCCTGCTACCAGACAGTGAAGTGGACGGTCTTCAACCAGACTATGCTGCTCTCTCATGACCAGGTATGGAGAGAGGGGGCAAGCACTGGAACAGGCTGCCCGGGGGGGAGGTGGAGTCAATAACACTA
>NW_010544350.1:1095-2442 GCF_000687285.1 Phaethon lepturus | reverse complement strand
TGGCACTTCAGGACATGGTTTAGTGGGTATGGTGGTGTTGGGCTGATGGTTGGACTTGATGATCTTAAAGGTCTTTTCCAACCTTAATGATTCTGTGGGTCTCGCCCATTGCCCAGCCTCTCCCTGCAAGTGTGCACTGTCTGTGCTGGTCCGCTGGGGCTCATCTGGCTCCTAAAGGCAATATGCACCCCGCTCTGCTCACATGGTTCTCCTTCCAGATGTCAATGCTGGTGATGAGCCTGAGAAACGATGACAGCAAACCTCTGCAGAACAATTACCGGCCGGTGCAGGACCTGCACGGGCGACGGGTGCTGGCGAGTTTCCAGACCACCCTCTCTTCAGCAAAGCAGATGCCTTCTGGTAAGGAGCGTGTGAGCATGCTCAGGCTGCACCCAGCTGCAGGGACGCAGAGATGGGGCGAAGAGCAGGAGTCAAGGTTTCGTGTCTCTTAGAGAAATGCGCCATTTGCAGTGGTTAACCCTGCCCGGCACGTGACTTATGGCAGCACTGGTCTTGGGGTCCTGCTCTCACCCATTTCTGTGCTTCTCTCACCCTGCCTGGGGAAGATCAATTTCTAGGAACTATTTTATCCTTGATCTTGCAGAATTAACAGTAGCGGGACTAGAGGATGTATGGTCAAGGGCAAATGGATGGGTCCTAGCATCCCAGCTAGCTTCTTCATCCCCAAACACAACAGCTCAGCAGCACTGGTCTTGGGGTCCTGCTCTCACCCATTTCTGTGCTTCTCTCACCCTGCCTGGGGAAGATCAATTTCTAGGAACTATTTTATCCTTGATCTTGCAGAATTAACAGTAGCGGGACTAGAGGATGTATGGTCAAGGGCAAATGGATGGGTCCTAGCATCCCAGCTAGCTTCTTCATCCCCAAACACAACAGCTCAGTAGGAGCTGCAGAGGTACAGGCTTGCAGCGGGCACCCCACCCCCCAAACCCTCGCAGTGCAGGGGGGGGACCCCTCCTGAAGGCTGCGCTCTGCGGTGGGGCCACGCAGCCGTCCTGCCAGAGCCATCCCTGTCTGCCCATCCTCAGTTCGTCCTCGAAGGCCTTTCTTGCCTTGGTGATTTCCAGTGATGAGTAGAAATTCCTGTTAATCCTCAGGTGTGACTATCGCTCTGCATCGCTGAATTTTTGCCCGTTGCTGCTCTTTGAGGTCACTGGGGTTTTTCTGTCCAACATCCTGTTCTATTCCTGTTTTGATGGCATTTCCTACACCTTGTGTCAAGGTGACTAATAGAAATAGGACACAGGCTTGGTCCCAGGCCCTTGGGCAATGCCTCAGTAACCACACACCACAGTGCAAGGCACTTCCCTTCACCGTCCCACCTGC
>NW_010544350.1:415-999 GCF_000687285.1 Phaethon lepturus | reverse complement strand
TCTTCAGCCTGGCTAGCAGTTTCCCGTGTGGCACAGCATCAAATGCTTCACTGAAGTTGGGAAGAGATAAAATCTACCGCACTTTCTTTGTCTAGAATATCACTTATCAAACAAGGATATCGGGTTAGGCTGGCATGCTCTATCTTTAGTAAACCTGTTAGATACTTTATCATATTTTCCATTTACCTCCAAGCTTTTCTTTTACCACTTTCTTGCAGAAGCTGTTCCAAAGCCTCCAGCCACCAAAGCTGGGGTGAGGGGGGAGTTTCCCAGCTCACCCTTTTTTTTTCCTTTCCTTATTTGCTATTTCTATGCCACAACCCCCACTTTAACAAAGCCCTTGTTCCTGGAGTGCTGGGACACTGTCCCAGTACTCCCGGATGAGGTTACTGGTCCCCTGCCTTGTGTGCACAGGCTTCTTGGGGTTTTCTCCCCACCTCAGTGCCGATAACTGCCTGCTTTAGCCCTGGGGCCACCGCATGCCAAAATGGAGTGCTGTGGAGTCATGTCTCGCTTTGCTTGCAGCTGCACCTCCTGCGCCCACGCTTGTTGATCTTTCTCCAGTCACACCCAGTTCAGCAGAG
>NW_010544350.1:0-342 GCF_000687285.1 Phaethon lepturus | reverse complement strand
CGGCAGCCATGAAGCTGGGTATGGCCCACAGATAGTGCCAGTCTGCGCGCGATACCCAAGCCATGTACAGATGATAATGCAGCTGCTTAAAAACCAGGCTGTCACGCTGGGTAAATATTTGCCCAGCACAGCTCCCGCCCAGCATGTAGGGCCACCAAGCCATCCCCGTGCCGGGTGCCCTGCCGGCAACGGCCAGCTGTCTCCTCCCAGGGAGCTGCTCACCATCTCACTGCAGGCAACTGTCCCCACGGTCACTGCGGGCTGCGCTCACCCTGTGCCCCTCTCCAGGGGTTCGGAGCAGTCACGGGGTGCTGCAGTGCTCGGCCCCGTGCCTGCCTGCTT
>NW_010544349.1:585-1648 GCF_000687285.1 Phaethon lepturus | reverse complement strand
AGAATATGTTTGCTGCCGAGAAGATGGTACACCTCTTGCACTAGGCAAAAGTGTAGGCGAAGGAGGCAGAGACGTAAAGAAGTGGAGGCTGGAAAAGAAACGCTCCAGGGGGATGCATATTGACATAACTCACCCCTGAGGCCTCAGACCTTTTTACTTGAGGAAAAAAGGATAAGGCACAAGGGACACAACCAAATTTTACAGGCTAAAAAGGGAAGTCTAAGAACCCACCAGTTCTCCTTAGCATTGGCTACTTGTTTGCTTTAATCTGCGTAAACTTAATACAAGCTATATTCCAGCAGGAGCTCAAGCGATTTGATGAACAAAATGGTGAAAAGAAAAAGGGGGGATTGTGATAAACTGTGAACTGTTTTGTTCATCAAACTTTGTGTCAAACGCAATTAAGTCCTGTGACACACGTTAAGATGGAATGCCGTGATAAGAAATCATCGCTTAACACCTTGAATACCCCTGGAAACAAGACAGAATCTGTCTGAAAACAAGACAGGAGGAAAAAGGAGTAGATTGAAATTGGAAGATTCAAAAGAAGGTGCGAGTGAAAACGGATTGTGATTGGAGAAACTGACCACTGACAAGGAGACGAGAAGTATAAAGAGAGGACTGAAAGACTGTTAAGTGGTCAGTCGTTGGTGGAGCAGGAGACTTCCCGGCCGACCCAGCGCTGTTTTGTTTAATTATCGCTTGCTTTAATAAATCAAAAGTTTCTAACTAACCAGCCTCTATCACTCAATTGGACAAGCAAATTGTAACACAAGGCAGGAATTGTCTTGCTGGTTTTCACTTGCCCTGGCAGTCATTGCAAGTAAACAGCAAGACTGGGGCTCTGCTATTTCCTAGCCTTGCAAACAGACAATGGTGTTCCTCGCAGTCTCGAACACCAAAATCGTAAATGGAAATATTGCACACTCTCTCGTCCTAGGAAGGTGCTAGGGAGAAATTGTCTTGCTGGTCCTCACTGTCCCTTGCTGTCATTGCAGATGAACAGCCGGACTGGGGCTCTGCTGTTTGCCAGCATTGCAAACAGGCACTCTGCTTTTTCTCA
>NW_010544349.1:0-445 GCF_000687285.1 Phaethon lepturus | reverse complement strand
CAGGCACTCTGCTTTTTCTCATTTTTGCTCTGAGAACTGCGAGATTGAAAAATTGCACTCTCTCTCCTCCAAGGAAAGGGCTAGGAAGGAATTGTCTTGCTGATCCTCACTATCCCTTGCAGACATTGCAGGTGAACAGCCAGAGTGGGGCTCTGCTCTTTCCTAGCCATGCAAACAGGCACTCTGCTTTTTCTTACTCCTCCGCTCTGAACTGCGAGATTGAAACATTGCACTCTCTCTCCTCCAAGGAAGGGGCTCGGAAGGAATTGTCTTGCTGGTCCTCACTATCCCTTGCAGTCATTGAAGATGAACAGCCAGACTTGGATTCTACTCTTTGCTAGCCTTGCAAACAGGCACTCTGCTTTTTCTCATTTTTGCGCTCCGAACTGCAAGATTGAAACCTAGTACACTCTGTCATCCAAGGAAGGGGCTAGGAAGGAATTGT
>NW_010544348.1:0-7210 GCF_000687285.1 Phaethon lepturus | reverse complement strand
ACAGCTGAGGTGCTGCAGCCCAAACGTGCATGAATGCCCTCAGCTTTGGGCACAGACAGGAGGAGCTGGAGACCTGTGTGCCATCACAGTGGTGCGACACTGATGGAATAACTGCCAAGGTGTGCTGGGTCAGTTTGCACAACTCGGGCAATGTGCAGGATGGATACAAGCTCTTTAGGAAACACTCCTTGTCTGTTTGATGGAGTGGCTGGAAAGTATGGAGCTCCAATATGTGATGGGCAACAGATTGGCTGAGCACTTGTGGGTGAGGGTCAGGGGAGAGGCCATTTAGGGTGATACTGTGGCAGGCTATAAGGGAATTGCAGGCAGGGCAAGGAAATGGACAATATCTCATCTCCTTTAAGCAACCTGTGGATTTCTCAGGATCAGTGACACAAGGTCTTACAGAGAACTTTAATGACCCTGACCTTCACTGGCAGGGGATCACAGTTCAGGAGGTTTCTGGAGGCTTTTGGGAAGACATCCCCTCACAGCTGCCAGGTGGCCCAACAAACATGATGCTCTCTTGTGTCTGGCACTTGCAAACACGGAAAAGCTGGTCAGGGATGTGAAAACCAGAGTCAGGCTCTGTTGTAGTGACCATGAAATAGGGGTGGGTCCCAGCTCCTGAGCAGAGTGTTAAAAGGATAGTAACAAGTGCAGATGCAAGACCTCAGAAGAGTACACTGTGGCTTATACTGGGGCTTTGAGTTGGGATCTTATGAGCAGGACCACTGAAGGGCAGAGCACTGAGGAGGGCAGAGTAGCACGCTGCCCTGCCGAAGGGCAGAGTACAAGTACAGAGGGCTGAGCAGAGCTCAGTACAGCTAGTCTTTAAGGACAGACTCCTGCAATGGCCCATGTGGATATTCAGCTGACTCTCAAGAAAATTCAATGGCATCACGATGAGCTGTTACTACTGAAGTGGGGCAATGTGGGGCCACTGCAGAATTTAGCAAGAACAGGTATAAATAGGTCTGAGATACTCTGTGTTGTCTTTGGTCCAATCTTCATCAGCAAGGTCTCCTAGGCTTTTGTGCCTTGAGGCAGAACCCATGGAGAGCAACCAGAAGTGGGTGGGAGTCAAGTCAGGAGTCACTTGAACAAACTGAACCCTTACCCATCATGAGTCAGGCAGGAGTTCATCCAAGGATGCTGAGAACAGGCCAAAGCCTCAGTGACTCTGCTCTGTGTCATATTGGACGGGTCATCAGTTTAGCAGAAGCCACTCAGCTGGTAAGCACTAGGGGATCTGCTAACGCTCCTGGTCCTGTTCAAACAAAGCCTTTACATACTGTGGGAGGAGATAAGGTCCCCATAGTGCACACAGGGAGATGGCTGGGGAAGGCTGTGTGGGCTGCTCCTCCCTGGGAAAAAGCAAGCCCATTCGTGAGATCATCTTCCCTCAAGGACCTGGGTGTACTTGGTGGGTAATGCAGAAGGATGGGAGAGCCACTTTGTACCTCAAGGAGATCTAACCTCAGGGGAGAACGATCTGTGAAGTGAGTTGTATGTTCTAGGAAGCAAGGCAGCAGGAACCACTCAAACCAACAGAGGGCAATCCTCACGAGGAATGGGGTGAGTGCAATGGTGATCCAGTCCAGTCTTGGCACACAAGGATCCAGCACGGTACTTCACCTGTCCTGAGTGATCACCTTGATGCATGGGGCCGAAGTCGTTGGCTGGTCTTATGGACACTTGCAGGGGGTGGGGGAGCTGCAATGGGTGAATAATATCAGTGTATGTCAAGGAACAGGGGATAGAGTGGTTAATGAGGATGTATAAACATGACTGTTGGAAGTAAAGATGGTTTAAGTATGTAGCAGAAGTTTTACATGTTGGTAAGAAGGGAATTTGGGAATGAGAAAGAGTGAATGGAAAGGTTTGAGTAGGGTGTAGAAATGCAGCAACATAGGAACGGGGCGATTGTGCACATATTGAATGTGTAAACTCAGGTGTACTAGTCAATGTGGGACCTGAGCATGATGGAAATTCTATGGAATAAGGGTGCAGATTGTACTGGGTCTGGTTGGGTGGGTTAACTTTCCTGATAGCGGTTCATCCGACGTTTTGCATTGGTGGCCAAAACAGTGTTAACTGTTCTAGCTATGGCTGAGCAGTGCTTGCACAGTGACAAGGCCTTCTCTGTTTCTTTCTCTTCCCCTCCAATGCATAGTTTGGCTTTGTCGATGATGGAGGAGTAGGGAGTGTCATTTATCAAGGCCAAGCTTTTTGCTCTATTGGTCTCCATGTCCATCTTTTTGATAGAAAAGAGGCAGCTGGAGCCCCAGTGAGAAAAGACAATGGGTCACCCCATGCCAGCCACAGCCACAACCAGCCAGCTCTGCAATAGGCCTACTGCTGGCAAAAGCTAAGCCCATCAGCAAAGCTGGTGGCACCCCTCTGAAAGCATATTTAAGAAAGGACACATATGCCTGAGTGGGACAGGAGTAAGGGAAGAAGAAAGTGTGAGTGAGAAAAACTCCTGCAAACACCACGTTCAGTGAAGAAGGAAGGGGAGGAGGAGCTCCAGATGCCACAGAAGAGATCCCCCTGCAGCCTGTGGAGGGACCACAATGGAGCAGGTATTTCCCTGCAGCCTGTGGAGGATCAAATGCCAGAGAAGTTGGATATTTCCTGAATGAACTGTAGCCTGTGGGAAGTATGCTGCAGGAAAAGTGTAAGGAAGGCGCAGCAGAGGTGAACTGTTATGAACTGACCATAGTCCCCATTCCCCCTTTTACCACTCACAGGGAAAGGAGATAGAGGAGTCAGCAATGAAGGAATGAAGTTGAGCCTGGGAAAAAGGGGGAAAGGGGAAATGCCCTTTGTAACATTTATCTTTTCTTCTCACTATCCAAAACTATTTCGACTGGTAGTATAAAGTAAGTGAATTTTCCCCATGTTGAGTCTGTTTTGCTCATAACAGTAACTGGGAACTGATGACCCTGCTTTTAGATCAAGCCATGAGCTGTTTTTTCCTTTTTTTCTCCTTCTGTACTGTTGAGGAGGAGGAGGAGTGAGAGAGTGGCTGGGTGGGCATCTGGCAGCCAGCCAAGGTCAACCTACCACACACTGTCTCCCACAATATTCTTGTACTGAAGTTAGGAAGCTACAGTCTTGATAGGTGGGCAAAGAGGTCAGTAAGAGAGTGATCGGATGCATTGGGGTCTCTCCTGGGACTTAATGATTTTATCAGTGTCCTGGAGGAGATGACAGAGTTTGCAGATGACACAGAACTGAGGCTGGGGACCAGTGTATACACTGGAGGGCTGCTTGCTGGATGAACCTTGGCAGGTTGGCAGAGTGGGCCAACAAGAACCTAATGTATTTCAGAGAGGAGGAATGCCACCCTGGGGTGGCCTAACCCGAGGCAACAGCCCTGGCTGGGGCGCTGCTCGTCAGAAAAGGCCCTGGGGTCTTCGTGGACAAGAAGCTGCACATGAGTCAGTGGTGAGGCCTGGCATCCACGAAGGCCAACAGGGTCCTGACTGTATGAACAGGAGCACGGCCAGGAGGTGGTGGGGAGGGATTCTCCCCATCTATTCAATGCTCACTAGACCACACACACAGTACCGCGCTGAGTTTGGGGCCTCCTGCCCCCAGTACAGGAAAGATATTTATCAGCTGGAGCAAGTTCAGGTAAGAGGCACCAATACAGTCAGATGTGTGTGGGGGTGTGCAGGGGGCTGGAGAACTTTCCACTTGAGGAACAGCTGAGGGAACAGAGACTGTTCATATGGAGCCAAGGCGGCATCAGGAAACCTCATAGGAGCATTTCAGTACCTATCAGGCAGTTAAGAAGATAGAGCCAGGCTCTTCATCGTGGTGCATGGTGGGAAAATGAGAGGCAAGGGACAAAAATTGACAGAATGTTCAGGCAGGAGATGAGGACCACTTACGCAATGGAAGAGGTTGCCCTGAGAGGTTGTGCAGTCCCGATCCCTGGAGGTTTTCAAGCCTTCTTTCCCCCTAAGTATGGTCTCCAAACATTGAACAAAACACTCGTTTTCATGGAAGAATGAAGCAAAAGCCTATGGCAGCAGCACAAGCTCTGCCTCACGTGGGCCCTTTCTTCCTTGTGGGAGGTCTTCCACCACCCCACACTTTGTCCACCCTCAGCCTTTGCAGCTGCACATGCCTGGCCTGCTCACTTGCCTCCACCACCATCACCTTTGTAATTAAGGCCCGACACATATCTTGGCACTCCCACTGTAAGATGGCACCCACCCCACACCTGGAGCCCACCTGGCCATGGAGGCAGGGAGAGGCCAGGTCCACTGTGCCAAGAACTGGGCACAGCTTTTTCCTGGGAATATCCCTAAGGAGTTCTCCTCATGTCTGCCAGCCTGTGGCCTGGCAGGGGTGGAATTGGGACACAGGCTTCCAGGGCAGGGCTGAAGTAGCTCAGGTGGGAGAGCATTAGACTGAAGATCTAAAGGTCCCTGGTTCAACCCCGAGCTTCAGCAGTGATTTTTCTCCTTTAGACTTTTGCAGAGTGTGCCTGCCGCCTTCCATCCTGCCCTGGCACCCCTTGCTCCTCCATCTCTTGCCAGAGCACTGCTTTCTTCTTGCACCACAAGCCCCCACCCTTCCCCTGGACAGGACTATCCGAAGTGCTTCTTCGGGTGGTCTCTAGCTGTCCCTCCCTCCCTGCTCCATGGCAATCGGGTTTTTTCCTTTGTGGGGTCTCTGCAAAAACCCTGTCTCTCTCCTCTTTTTCATTCTCGATGGTGCACAGGCTGCTCCCCTCCTCACACACATCCTTCACCCGGACCTCAATTCCCAGACCAGAGCATACTGCCCATGGGGGAGACCACTGTCCCCCCAGGCCCAGCGAGCGGCACTTTTTGGAGCTGAGGCCTGAATGGCAGCATTCTCCCTGCAGAGGTCTGTCACAGCCTCTGATATGCCAAGGACAGGTGACAGAGCCATGCTGAGGATCATCCTCTGTGGCACATGAGCGCCAGCATTGTTCAGTCACACGCTGTCCTGAGCAGAGTTTCTTGCCCCCCTTTGCTCCTCTGCTGCAATGTTTGATGAAACACAGACATCCTCCTCTCTGGGCATCAGCAGGGAGATACAAACCACCGGGGAAGACATCTGAGGCCCCACATGAACATCCCTCTGCATCAGTTCCTCCCTGCTGCAAGGGCATAACTCACGACAGAAATGCCAGCAGTGGCTCCCCTGGGGTCTAGCATGGAAGGTCATCAGCTGTCACACTGTGACTTCTGAACAGCCCCAGCTCAACCACTGAACGTCATTTTTACTCATTTACCTCCCTCTGCATTTCCAGAACATTGCACGTGCTTCTGTGTGCTCCATCCTCTCAGCATCAGACCCAGGGTTCACACCACAAGTGCCTCAACTGTCCCCATTTTCCATATCCAAATAGGCTTACCCACCAGACTGGACATCTACATCAAGAAATGAATAGAGTGTGAAGAGCTGCCTCTGAGGGATAGCCACAAACTGGTCAAAAGCTTATGGGTAAGAATAGGGGACTGAGGCAACAAAGGGAACCTCATGGTCGGTGCCTACTACAGGCCACCTGATCAAGGGGAGTCTGTTGGTGAAGCTTTCTTACTCCAGCTACGGGAGACATTGTGCTCACAGGCTCTCGTCCTGCTGGGGGACTTCAACCGCCCTGACATCTGCTGGAAAGTAGCATGTCATGCTGTAGGCAATCCAGGAGACTCTGGGATTTCATGGAGGTTAACTTCCTGTGCTAGGTAATAGACAGCCCCACCAGAGGGGATGCGATGCTGGACCTGTTGGTCATCAATGCATGTGAGCTAATTGGCGTCGTTAAGATTGGAGGCAGCCTGGGCTGCAGCTGTCATGCACTGGTGGAGTTCACAGTCCTGAGGGATATGGGGCAGGCGAAGAGTACAGCCAGGACCCTGAATTTTAGGAAAGCAAACTGCCAGCTCTTCAGGAAGTTAGTCAATAGGACCCCCTGGGAAACGGCCCTCAGGGACAAGAGAGCAGAACAGAGCTGTCAGATCTTTAAGTACGCTTTCCATAGAGTGCAAGAGCTCTCAATCCCCAGGTGTAAGAAATCAGGAAAGGAAGGCAAGAGGCTGGCATGGCTGAGTCATGACCTCAAGACCTGCTGGGCAAACTAAAAGGCAAGAAGGGAATACACAGGCAGTGGAAGCAGGGACAGGTATCCTGAGATGACAACAGGGATGCTGCCCGGTTTTGTAGGGATGGGGTCAGGAAGGGCAAAGGGCGGCTGGAGCTGAACTTGGCAAGGGATGCAAAGAATAATAAGAGCTTCTACAGATATGTCAGCCAGAAAAAGAAGGTCAGAGAAAGCATACCCCCTTGGATGAACAAGACTGGCAAGCTGGCAACAACGGAGGAGGAGAAGGCGGAGGTACTTGTTGCATTGAGGCAGATGCCCAAAATCAGCGTTAGTAGTCTGGTCGTGCCCAACCCCTTTTCATTGGACTATCATGGGTCCGGATGCACTACTAACATCACACTACCTGCTCAGCCGGACACTCAGAGGTGCAGTCGTGTTCAGGGACAACACACACACGGCTGAGTCAATCAATAGTGCGATTTATTGAAGCAACAGATGCACAAGTTCTTTGGATTGCCGGTGATAAATTCACTTTCTGCAAGCAAGTGCACCATCGATTATGGTTGGGTTACACACGCGTGGGTGATGAAACAACTCTAGAGATTCCTAAAATTCCTGTGGATCCACTCGGGATAGCCGAGTGTTCGAATCTTACCCAAAGGCATCCCATGATGGGGGGAGAGAGGGTCAGCCCGTTAGCGGATCCTAAAGGTCAGGAGTGGTGGTGTCTTCCCTGACATCCAGCTCTTTTCACACTATTTTATAGTGTTTTACTTTGCAGGTGGAGCTTGAGTGACTCACTCTAGTCATACGTACCTTTATCAGGATTGGTTCAAAATTCTCTCGCTTCACGTTTAAAGGTCCAGACTAGGAAAAATTCAGTGCGCAAGCTCATTGAGGGGTGGTCACACCTTAGGAGGCGGGTAACTTTTGAGAGGGGTGTGTGTTTCAGTATTAGAATGATATTATAATGAGCAAAGTTCACTCCAAGTACAGCATTTCACCAAAGTTGGCAGGTCACTGACCCAGGGCATCGCATGTGCAGCTTATTAATGTACACCACTTATTAATGTACCTTCAAATTTCCTTGTTCACAGAGCGTGGCCGCGATGTCTC
>NW_010544347.1:0-37450 GCF_000687285.1 Phaethon lepturus | reverse complement strand
GATTCCTGAAGGGAAGGCAGGGGCAGCGCGGTTCATACGCGGCCCTTCAGCGGTCTACTACTCCCCGGGCTCCCCACGAGTGACGTTCTGGTTAGCATAGGTGCGAGGCCCCACGCGCCTTCGCCGCGGACACCTCTGGTCCTGACGTCCTGCAGGGCGAAGGGTGCGAGGGCAGCCTGCGTGGTTACCTGGCGTGACTCAAACCTCAGTTGTGTTTATTTGAAAACGTGTGGAGACTCCACGCGTGAAGCATCTCCTCTTGAGCCGGAGAAGCTGTCCCCTAACATGCTGTGTTCGCGAAAGTCTAATGCTTACCCAGAAAACGTCGGTAGCAAAAAAATAACAAGTTTTCCCAGTTGCCGGCTGGGTTGACAGGAAGAGGCAAAAGTGGTTTTTCTAGGGAGCGCAGACCTGGCCAAGGGGAGGCCAGTGGGATGCCTGTCCAAAGGCACCGGGAGGTGGGTCCCACAGGAGCTGAGCTCACTGAGATGAGCTTGGATCTCAGAGGAATCAAACTGCCTTTTCTATCCAGGATAGATGGCATTTCCTTGAAAAACAAATACAGATGTTCTTCAGCATAACTTGTTCCGGAGCTCTGATCTTTGTGGACAGTTAAGTACTGGAGACGATTTCAGGACTGTCTCAAACTGGAGCTTCTATAGTCTGTAAATACATTTCTTTTTCTTCAGTGTAGACCCAACTTTGTGGTAAATAATGATGGTTGCAGAAAGCAAAGTTTTCTCTGTGATTTCTTACCAATGAAGATCTCTGACTTCTAGCATAGAGTAGGAAGGGTGTTCTTTGGTAAACGTGTCCTTGATAATCAGTTCAGCTGCTGTGTATACATGACATGGGAATTCTTCTCTTTGCAGCACAAAGAATCTATCTTGTTAATGTGGTTCCTAACTTTCCAAAATCAAATGTGTAGTGAGCGTCCTGTGACATGTTTAATTCATACCCGAAAGAGGCTAACTCAAAATAACTTCTGGTTGTTACCTGGAAAGGGTGTTACCGGCATCAGACTTAGTTGTAGCTGGAGTTGGGTATGGCTGAAGCTTACTCTGGTGGAGCTACTGTCTCTCTGCCATTGCTATAATTTCTTTTAAAACACAGGTGGTTATTACATTTCTGTTTTGTCACTGCTTAGATTAAGTTACTTTTTGCTGCTGCTTACAAGAAGTCCTTTTCTGTACCGCCAGTGTTAAGATCTCCACTTGCATAACAAAATACAGTTCAGTGGCAAATAAAGTAACAAGATAGTAAAGTAACATACGGTAGCTTCTAATATATCACATTAGTATTGCTCAGAACTGAAAGAATTAATTTTTTCACAGCAAAGAATTGTCAAATATTCTGTACACAAACAGAAAAAAAACCACCAATTGGGTGATTGGATACCTGCTGTTCTGATACCTAGATCTCTAAATCCTCAACAGAATTTCTTGATTTTCAGTAGCATTTCTTACGCCTGTCTGCACTGACACTGGAGCAAACACTGGAGCATTTATGGAAAGGTAAAACTGTAAATTTCAAGGCAGTTGGAAACGACAGCTAAAGAAAATACTGAGTCTCAACAGTTTGTCCTTTTCTTCCTGTGCTGCTCCCCACCTCCTGTGGGTTCAGGGAAGGAATTGCAAATGATATTTCCTTTCCACTCTTCAGTGTAGTGAGCATAAATGGATTTCACCTTCTAATGCTCTCTAGGAATTTCCTCGCTATCAGGTGACAGATCTGTCTTTGTAGTAAATTTAAATGGGATGTGTGGTAAGTGGAGATCAACCGCTTGAAATGTGCTATGAAAAAAGGTGGGATGAAGTGCAACATTTCTACTTAGCAAAGAAAAGGGGTGGTAAAGGTATTTCTGCCTTTATGGTACGTGGATCCACTGGAAGTGCACAAACAGCTTGAGCTTTTGTCCAATTTGAACTAGAATCCTAGTGGATTCCACAGGGGAAAAAAAAATGCAAAGCCCAGTGAAATACCACTCAAAAGTCCATAATAGTATGATAAGGGAAAACTTGCTGAAGTGAGTGTCTCACACTCTGTGGAGTCCAGAGTCCAATGCAAGTAATTCACACCAGCAAGAAACATGAAGGGATATAAGGCCACCTTTTAAAAGAAGGGGTAAGTTGGCATCTGAAAGGCTTGCAGAGCGGTGGGAGAAACACAACTTGCACATCTTTTCAGATGGAGAAATGTGAACTTTACCTTTGCATTTACTGAAAAGTAAAGTTTGATGAAACAAGGTTCCCAGTACAGGACCTTGAAAAAAAATTGGTATTTCGTACTAAGAAAGAGATAGCCTTTAGTTACTGCTAGGTAATTGCTAGCAAGTAGGGATGCTTTTCCATCTTTGTCATTCTTTTAAGGAGCATTGTACTTTAAATGCTCATCTCTTGTATTTCTTGAGGTTTACATGTTATATTGATTGTAATCAAATTTACATTTTAAGTACATTTGCATAAAAAGTACATGGTATGTCCATTTATTATTTACTAATAAGCTGAAGGATAAGATGCTGTTTAAAGAGTATTAAATACTGTTCTGTTTGCAGATTAGACAAACGATCAAAGTGCACTTTAAGATTCAACTATGGAATGCAGGAAAACAAATGCTTTTAGGTCTTTTAAAGCCTGTCTTCCTTTAACTTTGTTCCTCATTTCTTTCCATACACCCATACCAAAATAGTTCATTAGTGACTGTATGTTACTTTTGTATACTGTTTTTGTTTATAAGGTCATTTACAGATTTAATCATGAACTAATAAAGAATTTATACTGTAAATCGAATTTTAAAGTCTTGATTTAAGTGCTCTAAACATGGAGACAGCTCAATTACTTGAGGAAACAGAGACTAAATAAACATTTGAATTATCTGCACTCTAGCAGCACTTTCTGTTTCTTCTAAATGTTTTTAGCTTAACATTATAGCAGTTAGATTATGTTCCCTGTGTCACAGGTGTCATCTTCAACTTCTTTGCCTGCTCATTCCTCTTCTAGGGTGAAACCTCAACCCCTGTTTAGTAGTCTAGCCCAAATCTGGAGAGTGCCCAACCTCTTAACGCAAGGTTGATCTTTATGAAGCAAATTTAAAACTCACATGTACCTGCAGGTGCTACCTGCCAGGAGAAATGCGGCAGTTCCTTGACAACTAGGACATTCTGTACCTCCTTCTCTGCTGTCTTCACTGTCGCCTGCAAGTAGAAATAACTCAGCAGAATGAATGCCAGAAGAGGCCTGATTTGAAAGTAAGACGCCTGACTGGATGGATGACTGTAGCCTGATACAAAAATGGAATAGCAGACCACATGGCTTGGGCTGGATGAGGGCAAATTCAAGTCAGTCTTACATTTTTTGCATAGGCAAACTTCTACACCTTGGTGGGAAACTTGACTGTCATATTTCTATTCAAGAAGTACGATGGTCTTAATACCCTAGTTTTAACAATCTAAAGCATAGTTAATAAAAATAGGAAGTTACTTAATGGCTTATCCTACTCTCTCCCACCAAAACAGATGTAGAAATAGAAGTCAACTTGATTGTGTTGGACATAGTTGTCACTACACAGTAGTGCAGGTGATTCTTTATTGGATCAAGAGAATAGCTTTTCAAGAAAACTGGCACTAAGTACTGAAACTTGCTTTCTTCTCAGTTTATAACTTGTGGGTTTTTTTCCACCTCATTGAGAGAACCCAGAAATAACATTTCTTGTTGCATTTTGTGGTGCTTACCTTTTTAATTGTGGTATGAAATGAATCCTTAATTCTACTTTGGGGATTGCGATTCAAGAAGGTGGTGATTCTTTTTCTTTTGGCGTGCTTCTCTTCTGTGCGTTAGGAATCTTTACAAAATGGTCATGCACTCTGTCCAGCATGCAAGTCCATCCAAGACTCAGTTTTCTGCAATGTAACTGTTTGCTGGAAAGGAAAAATTAGTTAGGAGCTTCCTCATCCCATTGAGAACATGGAGATAAGCAGTTTTCTTGTGTGTTGGAACTCAAATTGCTTACAATCCAAACTTAGTACTTATGTGACTGGACTGATGCTGTGTGGTAGCTATAGCAATGCTGTGGGTCAGATCCCTCTTTCCCGTGCTTATGCGGTGACTTGCGTGCTAGTGGCCAGCACTAACAGGAAACCACAGCTGCTCTTGTTCACTGCACTGACAGCTGCCTAAAGAACTAAACCAAACCAAACAGGGTACAGGAAATGAGATGGCGGAATATAGATGACACTGTTGAAAAGTACTCTGGCCGTTCCTACTTAAAATAATGAATCTTTGTAAATAATTTTATCAGGTTCTATGGAAGGTAAAAAAGTGGTTAAGCTGCTTTTTCATGTGGTTGCTGACAGCTGTTTTCATTAATAGGCCAGGTTCGGCGAACAGATCAGTGAAAATAACCGATGTGCAAATATGAGTAAGCTTATTGAGTTCTTACCTGCTTAGTAGTACGGAAATGATTCCGTGTTTATTAGGCAGCACTTACTACTGGGATAAAGCTATTTTAAAACTTTTTAAAGCCTTTTCACATTAACCAGCTGTCCAACAGGTCTGTTATCAATGAAACCAAATGAATCAGAGTTGGGAAAAGGCCTAACCTTTTGATTATGCTCACCCAACTTGCCTTAACCAAGTCTCAGTGGCTTCTCAGTTCTGAAAAGCTTTAACACCATCTTTAGTTCCAGACTAGATTTGGTCTGACTTTCACTTACATAGGGATTTTGAAAAACTTTGTGATATATACAAATATCACAGTATATATGTGATATATACTACTTCGAAGTTCACTATCTGTATATAAAGACAGATCACACTTACTTTATTTGCTCAGTTGACTTGGAGGTGAATGAATCTCATTTCCTGTCTGGTGTTGCTTCGGCTGGTTAGTAGAGGGAACTATTCTGCATTACAAAACTTTCCTGTCTGCTGGTTTTGGCTGCTTTTCCTCTGCCTATTAGGATTTATCCTCCTCACTTGACTTACGAGTTCATGTTAATGAGCTGCTTCATGCATAAAGTGACATTTATTCATGCTGTCCTTGCCACAATTTTTCAACTGTGGATGTCTAAGGCTGATGCTAATCTCAGTGTCCAGTCACCAAATAGCCTCTGTTGTACGTTACCTTGTCTAAAACAGCATACATACATCATGATGGTAACCTTACCTGCAAAAGAAGCTTTGCATGCAAGAGTTGGATCAGTACAACCCCATGTGTTGTCTTGGCTACTGTGACATTGTTTATTCCCCTTTGTAAGTGGGGGAAGTAAGAAGCAGTGCTATAAGGTATCCTCACTTCAGCAGATTTCTGTTTGTCCTGGGGTTATATTGGTGGCTTTGCTTTTTTAAGTCATGCATGGATGAAAGTTCTGAGGTCCTGTCTTTGGCCCAGGCACCTTAGGGGGCAAGACATGGAAATGTACCCTAGGGACCATGCAACAGATGGAACTGTATCACAGACCATTTGTAACCCAAAATAATCCGTGAAAACTGATCTGACTTCAAAGGAATATGAGAGTTTTGCAGAAGAAAGGGTAATTAGCCTAACTGATAACAACACTTGCAGTGTTACAGCTAAAGGTTATGTGAGCGGCTTATTTTTATAGGTTTCTGTTTTCTTATTGTAGAGTGTACCTAACTTTAGAATTAGTACAGCGGATGTATATATTTAAATTGCAAATTGAAAAAAACGGGATAAGGAATGGGTGTCCTATGCTTTTGCTGTTCTTTAAGAAACTAGTTGCAATTCTCAGTGAACCATACCTGTTTTGTGTTTTTACCTCTGACATTCTTGCAGGAGGCAATTGCCTTGCTCTTCTGGCTATGAATCTTTCCAGTCTCAGCTTTTTCATATAATCAGCTCCTAGTGTTTGTGCAGTAGCCAGCTTTGTCCTTGATCTGAAATAGTTGTTTTCCCTTGCTGCTGTTGGCTCCTTGTCTATTTATAGAGAGATCATACCTCTCTCAGCATTGGGCTTTCTGGATAAACACGTGTTGGAGAGACTAAGGAGGGGAATCTCTTGCATGATAGTCTCCCTTCTGTTCTCTGGGTCATTGTAGCAGGTATTCTTTGTTGCATGAATTGCAACGGCTACATCTTCTTAGGAAATAAGCTCACAGGCAGAGCATGGAATTTGCCCACTTCATGTCAGCACTATTGTGGCTTATTGTTTTGTGGCTCCTATGGCGTTTGGACTAGCCAGGGCCAACTTGTGTGTTATTTCCGCCCTCTGCACACACCCATGCACATAGTATTAATATCCGCATGGAAATAGCATTACTGCATCTCTCTGTATCAGCCCTTGTTACTACAGTGTGGAGTGCAGGTTAATGAGCAACCTAATCCTTTAGGTAGTATTGAGGTAGTTCTACAGGTGAGACTACTTAATACCTGAATTCATGCACTTAGAATATGGTTAATAGGTGCTTGCCTGGTGGTATACTAAGTTTGCCATATTTGCATTTAAAACACAAGATCTTACTAATGCACTACATTTTTTTAATAGAGAAATATTCTTGGCTTTTCTCTGCATGGAATGAAATAAACATATTTGTTTATATGTTTAAGTATATTTCAATTATAAGTCCAGCTTATTAAAAGTATACAGGAAGTGGTATACTAAAGTATTCTGTCTGGTTGAGTACCTTAATGGTCACTGAATGTATACTTCTGGTTAAATGAGAATGGTGGGATGTCCATAGGAGAATCTCTTTCCTTCCCCAGGTTATAGCTGGCTAATGCTGTGTGGGAAGAGAAAAATATTTTTATCTCCTCTCTTGGCAGTTAGTGAATTGAATTTAGGAATGTTCTCATTTTCCAGCACTGAATTACTCATCTTGCTTTGTTAGGTTTGTCTGGAATTTCTTCATCTTCAATAATTACAAATTTGTCATTGTGCTGTTTACCACACTTCCCAAATGGTTAAATAAGGCTAAGCAGTTTCCTTATAGGCAAGGCTAGATTGTTTTTCTGGATTTAAAAAACTGTACTTGTTCTCAAAGAGCCTAAGGACTGCTTGGGAAATACAAGTTCCTGCTGTGTCAGGTGTCAATGATTGTGTAGAGTTTGATAGTAGTATAATCACAGTCTCACTTGCTTACTTCCCGAAATTAATCTGAATGAAAATGTTATACATAATCCAGAGTTAAAACATTAACGAACTAAGGCATTACAGTAAATGCTGGTGCTGATTTGTGGATTTTGCTTGGGGATTTTGCTGAATAGTTTGAGCAAAGGTGAGCATCTTTACTGAAGCTCCTTTAGACTCTGGATGTAATGTCAGCCTTTGGACTGGGTCAGGCAAGCTGTTAACCCACAGAGCCACTGCAGAATCCAGTGTTACTAATTGGGAGATTAATATGGCTGTAGTCAGTCCTAAAAAGTTTCACATGAGATCATGAGATCTGTTTTGCCGAGTGCCGTATGGATAGTGTAGGAGAGCTGCTGCCCTGAAATGCTTGTTCTGATGAGCAAGCATTTTGCAAATAGAGGTGAGCAGAACAAATG
This sequence comes from Phaethon lepturus, assembly GCF_000687285.1. NCBI lineage: Eukaryota > Metazoa > Chordata > Aves > Phaethontiformes > Phaethontidae > Phaethon > Phaethon lepturus. Next base: position 29,947 of record NW_010544347.1, on the reverse strand, counting down.
CACCCTCTTAACAAGAATTGCCATGTGTAAAAGACCCAAGCTAGTTTCAAAGGTCGAAAGATAATCATAACTGGAAGAAAAGACCGAAGTCAAAGCAGGACAAAAGCCTTGGTTAAATATTAGTAATTCAGACTGAGATGCAGATCTGTTCCGGGTTCTGGAACTTGAGAGACTGGCTAAGTTTTGCAAGATATTTAGTGCAGGAGGAGAAGTTTGTCAAGTGTTTTGCTCTGGACTGTTACTATGGCAACTGTTTAGTTTTGAGACTTGTCTTTGAATACTTCATGCTCACTAGCGGGGAGGCCTTACGTAGATACTACCATTTAAGATCACTGCACTAGAAGATCAGGAAATAATTACACTAACTTTCCTAAACGTAGATTTTTAGGCATACGAGAAAGGCAGTAATCATCCTTGAAAAACTGGTGGTTCTGTATACCATGTTTTCTAAGGAAGCATAATAAACACAGTGAATGTCACAGGACATACTGAAATCTGCACAATGTAAAATCTAGTAGGAGGTATATAGCCAGTTTTCTTTGAAATCAAGATCTTTTTTGCATGCCTGTTAGTACACCCTTTAGTACAAACCTGCTGATTAAAATAGTATCTGACTGCTATCGTTATAGTATCCAAAAAACAGGCTTATTGATAATTACTACTTTGACATTTATTTAAAAAACACTGTTTCAAAGTGCTTTGCTACCTACATTTCAAAAAGTAAAACTAATCCATAGCTATCTATCTGAGAAGCTAAGCTTATATAATGAGCAAATTTTACTTTGGCCAAAACAATTTTTGGGATTGGTGCAAGAGGTAACTGGGTGCAGTATAGTATCTCCAAAATACAGATCATAAAAAGTTTTAAAAGCATAGACATTGCAATGTGATGATAAAACTCTCTCTTTTTTTCATTACCAGTAACGAAACAAAATTAAAATGAAGACATTTCCTCTAGAAGGTCTTGTGCGTAGAAAAACAAAGTCTTAGTTTACTGTTTAACTTCTTGGGGTGTGGCAAAGAAAGAGAATTCTCAACTAGAATTTGTATGTTTTCCAGTGAAAAGTATTTTCCATGGCAGTGAGTCATACTGTAACGTGAGGCTTTCTTCAAACTATTTTTTTGTAACTAGTTTGCTGTAAAAGTCACAAGTTTCCAGAGACTTACTGCGTGGGACTTGCCAGGGTTTAAAAAAGTTATAATCTTGATGCGTAGCAGTGACTTTCATTTGCTTATGTATTAAGAGTCTTTTAAAAAAACAAAACCAGTATTTTATGTGTATACGGTCCATTTTTAGACTCAGGCTATTGAATGCATAGTAACACTGCCAAAAAGAGCCATACAAATGCATGGCAGTACTCTCCTCCTGCCAAATTAGGAAGCTGTCAGACTAAATTTCACTGATGTCCAAATAGAATAGAAATTAAGTCTTTTATCTTTGTGCATCCCCTTGCAGATGGAGTGTACAGCATTCTCAGATGTCTGCTTCTCATCAGTCCTAACAGCTTAGCACAAATAACTTCCCTGTCAAGAGGTGGGCCTCCTGTAGAGTAATTACAGTTCCTGTAAAATGGTAACCGGCCAAATTGTGAAAAGGAGTGAAATGTTGGCGCATCTTAAATGTTACCCACTCCTGCCACAGAAGGGAGGAAATTGTCACACCTGTCGGGGAACCTGGAATCCACGCCTTGAACTATGCCTGACACTGCAATGAAATTTTTTAGCAGATAAACTGGAGCGAAGTGGCTAGTAAAGTCGGTACAACTCTCAGAATGGACTAGTCTCCCACTTAAGATAAAGCCAGCATACAAGCCATTTCAATTAAAGCTGTTTAAAAGGCTGGAAAAGAAGCTAAACCTTGCTCAAAAATATGAAGTTGTCCAGAAAAGGACAGTTTCAGCCTCAAGTCTAAAAGTTTTCCCTATCCTGGTATATGTACGTGGGTGACAAATAGGCATCTCTGCTGAAAGCCTTTCAGTACTTTGTTAGTCTTCAGGCTTTTTCCCTAATTACCATGGTATGAAATTTTAATATTTATTACAGTAAATTTTATAGTAACCCTTGACTGTCATACAAGGAAACTAGAGATGTAACTGTTTTGCCTGTGTTTGAGTCTTCTAGCTAAACTGCTGCTTGTTCACCTTTTCAGATCCCATCTTCAATATGATGTGCAAGAGGCTGCTCTCCCCTTTTGTATTTTGCTTCCCTGTTAAAAACCGTACAAAATAACTATCCCTAACTATTTAGCCCACTGCTGTTTTCCATATATCAATAAACAATATTTTGTGTGCCTGCAGGAGTATAGTTATAGCAAAACTGCTTTGTGTGTGCAACTTGAAGTTTGAATAAATATATGGGTTGAATAAATACACAGTGACCTAGTTCAGCTGGGGGTGGAGGGGCAGAGTTCATTTCTGCCTGGCATAGATCAGGGCTTCAGACTTGGCTGGCTTGAGCAATGCTCAAGTGCGACCTGTCCCCAGAGTACCTGCTCAAACAGGAGGGAATAGTGTCCCCAGGCAGGACAGTCAGTGCCATGGGTGGTGTTGGTTCTTGCTCAGGGCTTGACAGAAGGATCACCGCTCCTCTGAAGGGTCAGAGTAAGACATGTTAAAAAAACCCACGTGCATTGTAACTTTGACAGGTCTGTTGGACTTTGCCAGATTCAACTTAAATTTCAAGTATTGCTTCCTGTGAGAAGGTTGTTGAAAGCCCAGACATCAACACCTTACAGCTACCTCAGTCAGAAACTAGTTAGTTTGCTTTTGGAGACCACCCTTCCCTCATGTACACACTGAATTTACGTTCTGCTCTGCAGAGGCATGGTACTGTCTTTTACTGATTGAACTCACATAGGAAAGGAGCACCCAGTTCCTTTGAAACTGGGATTGCTTCCAGAGCATTCAGGAATGGCTTTCATAGCAGCACAGTGCTTTAGTTTGGATAATGTATCCTAGCCTTTTTTCACTCCTGAGGACCTGAATATGGTCTTTTCTTTACATAATAGGAAATTTGTGGTGCCTTGTCCTAGCGTCTAAAGGACACTCTGTGCCTGCTACAAACCACCGTGCAACTTGGCACAACCTACAGCCAAGGATTTGGGGAGTAGAAGTGGGGATAATGAATTCTTCATGGCTCTGCTATATGCTTAGTCATGTAGAACCTTGGCTAGAAGCTGACATATAGCTGTAGAGTTGTTTTTTTTGCTGTGGCCACATGACTTTGGGCACTGTGTTGATCTTAAACATCATGTTTCGGCTTCTGCAGTTCTGTATATGTGCCTTGCCAGTTTGATTAAATATTTTCTAGTCTGCAACTACCTCCAGAATACATGAATTTCAATTTTGAATTCAGTTAGTTTATTGGACAGCTACAACCCATTTTTTAGAAGACTGGTAGGAGACAGGCAGGTGACAGTTCTCCCTACCATGGTGTAATCATTTTCCACTCAATTTTGAATTGCCTTGGTGGCTGGGATCGCCCATTTTGCATCTGAGCCTCTATCAGACCAAAACAATTTGAATTTGCATCTGGACTGTGTGTCAGCACACACTTGCAGTTCTGCCAAATGACTCAGAGCAGGGAATGCAGGTGTGGGCTGGCTTCCACACGGGTGTGGGATGGGTGGCCTGGTCACACAAGCTTGCTGGGGTGTGTTATTCCATGAAAATTTTTTGAACAAATTTGAATTAGTGGAGTGGCTTGCTGCTTTCTGTTAAGTGGCTGTCCCTAGCAGCCAGAGCTCTGAAGCTACATATGGTTTGTTGAGTAACAGCCAACCTATTGCAAGGCTCGTAACTTAACAGCAGCTTGCATTACTCCGGCAAAGGGATCTTGATTATAATCTGTACTGATAAGGTACGTTCAGGAACAAAGTTCATCTTGTTTATACAATGAATGAAGACCAAAGCTGAAGATCTTACAGGGTGCTGATGAGCTTTATCAGCCTTTTGAAAACTCTGAGTCACCTATCACATTGGCTTATCTTCCTCCCAAGGAATATTCACTTTTGTTCCAAGGTTGAGTGCTGCTGTTAAACTGCTTAACAGTGAATTGCTGAAGTTTGGAATTTCTGCTGAGTAAAAAGGTAGATAATTTACATAGGAGAATGGGGAATCGTTCTTTAAGCCTTAAAGCAAATAAGTTGATCAATTATGCACTTGCATGTTATAGATGGCTGGTCTAGAATTAACTTTCCCAATTTATAAATACCTGTGAAATTGTTCAGTGAATTCCTTTTTTTCTCATATGTCTTTTGCAGGTATTCGTTATAGTTTGGATGTTAGCGTGGATGAAGTGAAAGCCTTAGCATCTCTAATGACATACAAATGTGCTGTGGTTGGTAAGTGATAATTTTTCAAGCAAGGATACAATCTTTAATTTCAGTCAGTCCTGATGTAATTTACAGAAAAGCATCTAAAGGATTAAATTAAGTTTTAGACACTAATCTCTGACTAAAATCTGTAGCAAGATGGGAAAAAATATATAGTGATGAAAATAATAGTACCTCCACTGTTACTGTAGATACTTAAATAAATTTACATTTTCCTTTGAAAAGTCCAAATTCTGCTAGTTACCCTCTCCTGTAAAAGTACTGCTTTTGAACTGAAATCAAAGTATGACAAACTTGGATTAGGAGGGGGCTAATTTTAGGGGGAACAGATGGAGGCTGTAAAGGATTCAGGCAGGGGAGCTGTGGAGAGAGAAAGATAAAATTCTTTTATGGGTCATAAAGAAGTAAAATTGATATATGGCTGCTAAATTGTAGGGGAGTTTGGAGAGAATCTGTGCATTACGTATAAGAAAACAAAATACTTCTTAATGTACATAGAGACTCTTCACTTAGGACTTTCAAAGTAAAATTTTTGAGCTAAACCAGTAAAATCTAAACTGTAAAACTTAGTGTTTCTACAAGTGCCAAGTATAAGAGTTTGAAGCATAGAAAATTTAAATCATGAACTTTTGAATTTCAAAGACCATTTTCAAGCTGCCCTTGAAAGATTTCCCGTTTTTATAGGAGTACCTAGGTGAGATTATAGCTTATGCTTGTGAAGCCCTAAATGTGGCAAAAACAAATTCACTGCTAAAATCGAAGATGTAATTCCTCACACATATTATTGATGCATTCTGCCTTTATTGTTGAAAAAGTAAAATAATTTTCCTTTGCGTTCTTGTAGATGTGCCATTTGGTGGGGCAAAGGCTGGTGTCAAGATCAATCCCAAGAACTACACAGTAAGCTTAATCATAGATAAAAATTTGGTTACCTTCAGTACTGAAGCCAGCCAGTTAAAAAACCTCTTCTAAGGACATTATTGACCACTTAAAACTTCCTGCCACCTCTGCCTCTGTAAAGGCTGAATTTAGCTTGTGCATGCAATAGGTAGGAGAAGAATTTTTAAAAAGTGTGTGTTTCAGAGGTGAAATAATTCAATTACTTAATTTACTACTTTTTTTCTTAAAGTCAGAAGACTACAAATAATTTGGAACCTGAAATTTTTTTAAGTCAATACTGTTAATAAAGGCTTAAATTGAATTACTCTTAGGAAAAAGTTAATATTTTTGTTTATTTTGACAACTAGTTTTATGCTCCATTAAACCTTTCTATGCAGTGTTCCAGTGTGAATAATAACTAACTTGGCTTGTAAAAAGTTTACTGCAGACTTGCCTTCTTGCCCTAATTAAAATAACTTGTACAGGAAGGCATACTAGAGTACGTAACAGATATTCTAAGCTCGAAACTCCTGTAAGGGTTTGTGTGAAGTCATTCTACTGTGTTGATTACACAACCGGCAGGCCGGCTACTGCTGTTGCTAGTTATAAATCTCTCACATAGGATATCAGATTTGTTTGCTGGAAGACTCTGCCATAAGCACAGGTGGTTCTTCCTGTGCTGCACTCCCGACTTCTTGTGGATCAGAATGTACGGAAAGAAAACCGATGTTTCCTTGTGCTGCCTGAGTACCAAGGGTCTGTTAGGGAGTGACATAAAAATTATATAAATGCATGAATCATCCTTTCTTGTAAAAGAAAAGGGCTTCCGTTTATCTTTGGGCATAAGTTCTAGCAAATATTCATAAACACTAAAGATTTCTTGTGATATTTGTTGCATTTTCTCTATAGGACAATGAATTGGAAAAGATCACGAGAAGGTTTACCATGGAGCTGGCAAAAAAGGGCTTTATTGGTATGTTGTTCAATTTTACTATTAAAATTTATGAACCTGATTTATTATGCATTGGCAGCATCCACTAGCTAGTATCCTTAAATAACCGTATTTTTGAGAGCTGTAAATAATTTGGGTATAGAACTTTCAGCAAAGAGCCACAAAGAATTGAGTCATTGCATCTGAGTGCGTTTTACACAGAACTGTGTCTTAACTTTTTCAGTGGCTGTTCTGCTATGAAAAGCCACAAAAGCTGAGCTCACAGGATCCAAAATGAATCACGATTCTCTTAGAGGTAGATTATAAAATTGTGACCAAGTTTGTTGCAATTTTAATCTCTAATATCAAACTCTTCACTGTTACTGTTTCCTGTAGTCTCAGTTGAGGCTTTTGGCAGGTATCTGAGGAAACAGAGGAAGGAAATAGAAGATCCACCCCAGAGAATGCTGATGGCTTCACCCATGGCAACCACAGGCTGCAAGAGAAGCATAGGCAAGAAGCATAGGTGCCTGTTGTAACAGAACCTCAGCTTCTGTAATGTTAGTATGTGTTTCGTTCAGGCTCTCAACACTGAGTTGTTCTGATAGCTTGCTGTCTGGAGTTGCTATTTGAAATTCTCCTGGAGAAAGCTGAATGATACTAGTTCGACTTGTAATTAGATGGAGGAACTTTACCTGGAGGAGATTCTTATTCAAGTGAATAATAAGGCACGTAACTAGTTAAAGGTCTGTCACATATTCCTGATGTCTAACTGCCCCTGGGAACATATATCCATTTATCTGCATTTTCTTGCTCTTCAGCCAGAGTGTTTGTCATCTGCTCTTTCATCCAGAGTGTTGCTCATCTAAATTAAGCTTCTGTATAAACATACTTATTGATGTTACATGTGACTAGGGTAATACTATACGCTATGTCATCTATAGTGATTGTTAGTTCAGTGACAATTAAAATGGTTTGATGAAATTTGTGTTCCTTTTTGCCTCTATGGTTGGTGCTACACAGCTTTCACAAACCTTTTAAAAATACCTAGAAAAAAACCTGGTAAAGGCAGAGTTGCATTTAAAATCTTGCTGAGCAAGTCCCTCTGGTCTTATATAGGGTGGGCAAATGCTGGTTTTAGTTATCCAGAAAAAACAAGCAGAATTTGTTTTTATTACAACAGATGTGTGAAAGTTCTTTCAGAGGTTTAATTCATCAAGAAAAATGTAATGTCTTTTTCTTGAAGTGAGGGGTAAAATCAAATACATGTGCAATGACTAGGAACAGCCTATCTTCAATTTTTAAACTCACCCAGGAACACAAATGAAATTCTAGTGCAAAAAAAACAATTGATGTCACAGTATATAGAAATCATGCCTAGATAGCACCTTTCCTGTTGTTACAGCAATGATAGTAAAAAGATATATATAAATATGTTTTTAATGCATTATCTTACTCTGACTTTTTATTGACAAACTGACCTTCATTGTACTGAATGACTGTGTGAAAGGTTGGAGCTTTTGACAGTATTGTACAAATGCATGATACAGCATCTAAAACTGAATCGAATCCAGAAGAATCTGTTGCTTGCATAATAAACTGAGGATTAAACAGGAAAACAGTTCTTCTTTGCCAAGCCCCGCACGGTTCCCGAGGGAATAATGGTTGGAGATAACTATTCATGTTTGATCCTTAAGAGCTGTTTTCACTGTTGCCAACAGGACCTGGCGTTGATGTCCCTGCTCCTGATATGAGCACAGGGGAGAGGGAGATGTCCTGGATTGCCGACACCTATGCCAGTACCATAGGACACTATGTAAGTTTTGAGCAGAGGCTTTGTAGAAAAGCTTTCTTGCTCTTTGCAGAAATCCTTTTATCTAAACATTTATTGCCATGCTGCTAAATCATATAATTTTAATTATGTGGATCTAAATATATTCTTGCAAACTCTAACATTGTAATTGGTCTGAGGTTTTTAGGGTACAATTAAGGAAAAACAGCTTGAAGGTTAATGTTTTTATACTAGGCTTAAATAAAGTTTGTCTGATACAATACTGATGGCAACTGTTCAGCAAAAAGAAAATACACTGTTTTTAAAGGTCTTATACTTAAGTCTAAAATTGGTTTCTATTTCTACCATCTCCTTCTGCTTTTCATTAGTCCTGTAATTACTAGTTTAATGTTGTTAAACAATTTAGTTCATAATAGCTGATATACTCTTAAAGTACTGAAATCTTTCCATTTCAGACTACTGAATTTACAAGTGTTATTAAATAAATGGTCTGGTTTTCTGCATTCAAGAGACCATGTAAATTAAGTTCACACTATTGGTGTAACCTGTAAAAAGTATTAAAGTTCTCTGTGGTCCCCTAAAGGGAACAAGTAATCAGTGTAGACTTCAGCAAATTCTCCAAAATGTAAAGCAAAAGGACACTGATACAATTTATTGCCCAGAAGGCAATAAAAAATTGAGTTTAAGTTTTTAAAAATTACTTTTTAATTATAGCCCTTAATTTGCCCTTTGTCCTTACGTTGCTGGGGTTCTTTATACCTGTTTTGACTCTCCCAAAAACATGACAGTTGACCAAACACTTTTGTTGTATACTTTTGACAGGTTGGATGAAAGAAAAACGTATTACAGACAACTTATTTCTTAAGGCTCTACTGTCCATGCTACCAAACTTTCTAGCTTCTCTTTCAGATGTTGCTACTCCAGCAGGTCATACCTCGCTAAGGAGTCTTACCATAGCTTTCTGTTAGTGTGTTGGTATGCTAAGCTATTGCATGTTTGCCTATCCCAGCACCTTTTGAATCGAAAAGACTCTTTCTTTTCACTTTCTGCATTCCCTTCCAACAGTTCCTCAGAAATACAGCGGGATGTATGCCCCCAGCAGTAAGGCATTAGAACCATCCAACACATATTTCTCTCTGGCATGTCTGTTCAAGACATGCCTGGCTTTCCTGAGACAGTCTCTTGGCAGAATACTTGTTTTGTGCTGTCTGATGCCTTTCACAATAGGAGGAGAGGATGGCACAGGTTATTCTAGATCTGAAATACAGCCTAAGGTATCTTAGGCGAGGGGCAGGGAGAGGAATGCTTGAGGAATAGGCTGTGGCATGCTGATTAGCTGAGTTAAATCAGTTTTACACAGAACTGTCTGTTAGATAGGGATATCAGCATAAAACATTACTTGCCTTTTTTTAGTTCATACATATGTAAATGTAAATATTTTATTTAAAACTTTAAACCTGATAAAAAAAACAAAATTGTGACTTCAAAAATACTTCCGCACGCAGAGTGGCAACTTGCTCCCTCAGTCATAACTTAAAATTCCAACATTTAAGAAAACTACTGCCTCAAAGCATTGTAAGTTTTAACATTTAACTCATTGCACTACAGTGCATATTTCACTGTGATACGACTGCATTGCTATATTATGGCTGACACAGGAGGCTCACAGACTGGCTGTATTTGTTAATAGTTCACATATGGTTTTACATAGAAGCTTCAGTTCTTTTAATAGGTGGACAGCTAAACACAGATACAGGAAAAGATTTTTAAATGGCTGAATTTCTTAGTCTTTCCGCTTGGTCATTTCAGCTTGTTGTGTAGTCCTACACATACGCACACACCAATGACAAAAGAAAACAAACCAACAACTACTGAGGATAATACAATTTGAATTATGCTACAACAGCTTATTTTATTCCTAGGCCCTCTCTGCAATGGCAGTATCATCAAAAAACTGAGAGGATTTAGGTACATTTTTCTGAAAAGTGAATTAAAGGATTTAAATAAGGGAAAAAAAAATAAATCTGTTTACTTAATTCGCTGGGCTGCTTGTTTGTACATGGAAGGGAGAACAGTAGCCATAGTGGAACTTGTGAGCTATTGTGGAGACTGACTAGATGTAGAGAAAGGTGGGAAATCTGACACGGCTACAAAAAGTGGAATAACCTATCAAAACCAGTGCGTAGAGGAGGATGTTTCAGATAACTATCTGGTTGAGAAACCAAGAACAAAAATAAAGGTGATTAAGGAACTACCAGATATATATGAAGTGACCGTAGGGGAAGGAGGGAAGGGAACTAGAAGCAGAAAATGACCATTGAACAAAACTGAAGCTAACCATAATTCAGAAAACAGATGGAAGCTATGTGAGGGACTACATTCAATTGAGTGGAAAGATAACTCTTTGGTGAGAAATCTGCAGACCTGATGAGTCAGTGTGGTTAGAACCATAGAATCACAGAATCATTAGGGTTGGAAAGGACCTCTAAGATCATCAAGTCCAACCGTCAATCCAAACCATCACAGATCTGTGCAGGGAGCTTGAAGTGGAAAGGAAAAGCCAAATAACAGATATAAACAGATAGGGGAAGTCTGCTTGAAACCTAACATACAGAGCCAGGAAGCTGGAGAGACAAGGAGAATATTATTGCAGTGTGGAAAGGCGTTAAGAAACAAGCAAAAGTTCAGTGTCTGCACAGTTCATAGGCTATTACTACTAATGTAGAAGTCTTTAATGCTAGCCATAAGCCATTTTACAAGCTTCTCCTTAAAAGCCATAGTCTTTCTTTTTGTCCCAAGATGTGTTAAACATTTTTTTGATTGACTTAAAACCAGAGTTTTTAGGACTTTGACTGTGGTTTGTATATGTGACTTCAAGAAGACCTGGACCTGTCCTCACCTCATGCTCTGTTTTCTTGCCAAACCATGCAAAACTTTAATAATTACCATGTTAACTGTTCCAGAAAATCCATCTTAAGTTGGTGGATCACTGCATTATATATGGCTAAAGTTTTTGATTAAATTCATCATTTCCACTCTTCTGTACTTCCTGACACGTCCAACTGACTTTTGGGACATGTGAAGGGACTTCAATAAATACATTCTCAAGTATGGCGGGAGGCTGTATTTCTTCAATTATTTGTGAATGCACGAAGGCTAAAATGTAGTTTCAATCTGAAACAGAATGAAAACCTAAGAATACATCAAAATGCTGGGCCAAGTTGTTCCTAGCAAACCACCACCACAGATCTTGTTTATAGTCAATATGCCACCAGAGGGAGCATCCAGCTCAATGAGAGCAATGCAGCTATATTTTGGGAAACTGAATTAGGAATTTTGTGGCAAGCCCAGCATCATTTTTTACTGTTTTTAAAGAGGGGTTATTTTTGGCTTTATATGGTTAACTCACTATCATTTTCAAATAATAGATAGTTTTCGTTTCCATTATGGCTCTAGTCATCTCCTGCCATTCTGCCTCCACATACTTTTATCTGCTCCTTTCCTTCCTCTCACCAAGCATCTTGTGCTCATGCCACAGGCATGCAAATGCATTTGGCACAAGTGATGGAGAGGGGGGAGCCTCCCAGTGAATATGCGGCTGGTGGAATAGAAACCCATCCGGCTGCTGGCAGACTCATTTCAGTGGATTCCCTTTCATCCCTACTCTTTCACTTGTGTTGGATGCCAAGTGTTACTGTGCTCCCAGGGTGTGGGGAGCATGGGAACCAGTGGTGACAGAACAGGGAGGCTCAAACAGTGTCTAGTTTGGAAGAAGTTTTTTCAAGTTAATGTCAATTTGAAAAAATTAATTTTGTTTTTATTTTGGCTAGCTCTCTAGCATATGGGATTTAATTTTATTACCACCAAATTAATGATAGAGGCTTGATTGTATATATTGCTTTTCTGAATAAAAGTAGTAAAAACTTAACTAACTTTCCCCATATGACCTTCATAATATAGATTTTGCTCTGAGATCAAACATCACTGTATTCTGACAACAGGAAGGTATTAGGCGTGTATTGTTGTTTCTAAATAACTGAATTTGGTATAAAGGAACACTAAAAACTATTTAAAGATGATTAAGCAGCTTTAGCTGTGACCCATCCAAGGATATGTCTGAGCCCTTTAAAAGATTAAAAAGTCAAGAATAATGATGGAAATTATGGCTGTAATAGGAGCTAATTTTGAGAAACACGTCCCTCAAAGCTTTTTGATTTGTCAAAGGTCTGCTGTTTGCTAACAGTGCAACAGAGACGTCACCATATTTAATTAACCACAGACTGAAGTTCACATATACACTTAAATGCAACAAAAAATTACATATCCAGTATTGCATTACGCAACTTTTCCGTCATCTACTAGCATACTTCTGAGAAGCTGTTCACACAAGCCCAGGAAGGAAATCTTTACAAAGTAAAGGTACATAAAGTATATGATGTTCTAACTCTCATGATTCCTATTTTCCCTTATGTCTAAAGTGTACAAAACTTCTTGTTCCAGCTATTCTTTGATTAATTCCATAGCTCACAAGTCCTTCACTGTTTTACAGGATATTAACGCACATGCATGTGTAACTGGTAAACCCATCAGCCAGGGTGGGATCCATGGGCGTATATCTGCAACTGGTCGTGGTGTCTTCCACGGAATTGAAAATTTCATCAATGAAGCATCATATATGAGTATATTAGGAATGACTCCTGGATTTGGGGATAAAACATTTGCTGTTCAGGTAACTTTTTTCCTTCAACTGCAGGGAAAAAGTAGTAAACAAGCTTCCGGAAGAGCTGCTTTTAAAAAGGGTTGTAGCAATAAATCCTGTTAGGGTTTTACGACTTCCAAGTTAACCTTTACTCTCAAACTTTACAAACACTTTTTAAGCAACAGAGGTGCCCTTTATTTTGGAGTGTTTTTCAAAAACTGAACTTTCAATTGCACCGTACAGGCACAAAGCCAAATCTCCACTCTTTATAAACACAGGCTGCAAAGAACAAAGTGAAATACTATTACAGGAGTTAAGGCATTGCACACTTTTCAATGACGCTGTTTCTGCCTACACAAAATTTGTTACAATGTTTTGCAATAAAAAAATTCAGAGAGAAAAGGAATTGGGGGTTATCTTCTTGTTCCACTATGGAATGAGCAGTTGGAAAAGTAGAAACCAATACCTTATGCTAAATTTGTAGGGATGAATGTATGCTTTTGGTGTTCATAAGACTTCAGGATTTATGAAGTTGGATTTTGAAGGGGTTTGGTATTAGTAATACACATTACCATTCTTAAGATTTCAAAGAAATAACTTGTTCTGTTCAGCTTTGAACAGCATGTTAAATGGAGGATTTGAGGGATTGCTTGTTCTTGTTGTTTTTAGTACCAATACACTGGTTGTTAGAAATGAGTGGTTGTAACCTCCAAGTTGTCCTCTGTTTAACCAGTGGGCTGAAACAAACACCTCTGCCCTGCACAGACCCAGCAGCACACTCCTCTCTCTGCACTTCGGCATTTTCATGCCTGGCAGAGGGCTAACCAACAGTCACTTAAGCATAACTTAGACTGAAAACATGGCCAAAAGAATAGCCGAACATTCCTCTAGGAAAACAAGGATACAGCATTGCAAAAAAACCTAGCGAATAACAAACTGTTGTATTGAAGTTTGCTTCTAATAGATAAACAAAAATCCTAAATACAGTTGGAGCTGTGCTAGACAGGATTTTAATATTCAGCTTTTTTCTGGCACAGAATCTTACTGCAAACTTTTGACATGGATCGTGTGACCTTTTGGTCTGCCGTCTGTGTTCCTTTACATCCAGAATGTTGAATAATGGCCTGGAATTAGGCTTTCTACACCTGTAAGGATTGTAAAACACGCTAATAAAATGCAAGATTATCTAAATATAAATTTAGGCAATCTGTTTTGTACAGGACTACTTCAGAAATGTATTAGAAATTACATAGCTTCCTACTAGTTTGTATATTTTAATTTGAAGAATTAATGATATTCTTGCTTAGTGCTTTCTGTTCTGGGATGGTTTTATACACTTGTAAGCCTTCCTTACCCAAACTAAATGAGAATATTACCTGGCCTGCAAATGTTAGTCAAACCTTAGAATAGTCATACAAAAATCCATGAATCCCTCTAAGACAGTGACAGTTATAAAATAGATACACATAATGTTCCAATGTTGATAAATACCATAGTTCTGACACTTTCATAGTAGCATTAATGCTTCCCTTCTCTATTTCTAGTATAAAAAACTTAGCAAGACTGTACATCGCTGGCTACAATGCATAATTTCTACAATGGTATTCAGACCAGAATACATGTAGATTCTTCCATCTTTCCTGCACGCATCATCTGATGCCAAGACATGCCAACAGATGAAAAACTATTTAAAGCTATTAAAAGGTATATAAGCCTTAGCAATAATCATCATTGTAGTTGAAGCATTAACAGCTTTTCCCTTTCTTTTTCCACCTTCAGGGATTTGGTAACGTGGGCCTGCATTCTATGAGATACTTGCATCGATTTGGAGCAAAGTGCGTTGCTGTTGGAGAGTTTAATGGTTCTATCTGGAATCCTGATGGGATTGACCCAAAGGAACTAGAAGATTACAAACTGGTATGAAACATAGCTGAACAGAAATAGTTCCATTTTTGTCAGCTTTGCAAGCACTTAGGATGACCGTAGACTGGTGTTAGTTTGTGATATTTAAATCATACTGTAAACTAGTACTTAGAAAATGGCTTAAGAATGTTGATTCTTCTGGCTTTCTCCTTATCTCCAATATGAATGTAGGTGGTACTTCTGTTATGCTTTGACCTGACTCTCTGAGAAATGACAAGGGCTTGCATGTATGCAGACTAATTACTTTGGTTTCAGAATTGGAATTCGTGATTATTTTGCCTTTCTTATGACTAAACTAGGAAGGACGTCCCAAGGAACCAGGGCGAGGAGGTTCCTGACTGAAAATCACATTTAATACTTAAGAGTGCCCTTTTGCTGCTTCTTATCTATTGGATGTTTTTGAAAAAATTAAAACCTCTCTGGCAGTGTGACTTGAATATGTAGTTTACAATGAAAACTGGATATGGTCTTTTTATTTCAGTTTTCAAGTGAAGCAGTTTTGAGGGGACTAAGGTGCTAAAGTCCAATTTTCTACTTAGAGTTTTTAAGGGGCTTGTTTGATGTGTCATCTTTACACAGGGAGTATTTGAATGTCTTTATCACCCCTTTCTCAAAAGAGTAAAAGGATTCTGTCACTAAACAAAGACTATCACTGTAGTACTGTATTTTAAAATGGTACTTCTAAATCTTACATGATGCAACTTATACTTTCATAGCAGAGCGGTGGATCATTTTAGTTGTTTGAAAGCTATTGCATTTGCCATGTATTTTAAGAGCTGAGACAGACTGTTTTTTTTCCTTAATACTCCAGAGTCCGGATGGTTATTGGTGTCTTTGGCCAGAGAGCAGTTATGCCTCAAGCATAGGAACTTTGATTGTTAACCAAGCTTTGTAGCTTGCTTTTTATGCCTAATCCAAGTAAAGATAGGAATTACGTTATGTGCTGCTAATACTGTTGCTTCTCTCCTCTTTCTTTTTTGAAAGTTAGAAGAAGGGAAGGAAGTCATACAAGTACACACGCACTAAAATCACCCTGGTTTGTTTTCTTCAAACAGCAACATGGGACAATCATGGGCTTCCCTAAAGCACAGACACTTGAGGGCAGTATTCTGGAAACAGACTGTGACATTCTCATCCCTGCTGCCAGCGAGAAGCAGTTGACTAAGGCCAACGCTCACAAGGTTAAAGCAAAAGTGAGTTAGAGAGTTCAAATGAAAATGAAAAATAGAGAAGGCCTGTTTAAATAGTAATATTCAATAATTAGCATGGACAGAAACAAACATATACCTCTGAGTTACTCCGCTGTGATTCCTTTCAGATTATTGCTGAAGGTGCCAATGGGCCTACGACTCCTGAAGCTGACAAAATCTTCTTGGAGCGGAATATCATGGTTATCCCTGTAAGGTTTTATTACGACCTTTGATTTTCATTACAAGGTTAATATTTCTGTGAATTGTAGCAAGATGTTATTTATTGAAGGTTTCTATTAATAGCCATTCATTCTCTTAAAGTGGTTTTTAACAACTGATGCCTAGGAGATGGGTGTCAATGTTGCTTAAGATTGGCAGTAATTATGTAAAGATCTCACTGCAACTTGTAACTATAGTTATAAGATAACTATTACATGAAGGCTACGTTTTTTGAAGAGAGGACGATCCACAATTAGTTCTTAAATCTGTAGTTTTGCATTTTGGAGTGTTAGCTGACATTTGCTCAAGTAAATAGTCCACTAAGCAAAGGAAGAAGGCAAATACATTGGCCAATTTGTTTGCAAACATTGTGTCCCTGGGTGATGCTCTGACAGAACTGTGCATCTTCAGCCTTTACTCACAGAGATGGCCTAAGAATGCCCTAATTTTCTTGATTAAAAACTTGTGCTAAAATAAAAAAAGTAGTAGGTCAAGCACACCTGAACTTCACATGTTCTAAAGTCAAGTCCTCTTTTAAATCAGTTAAAGTAATTCCTGGACTGCAGAAGAGGCTACATGTTGTCACGTAAAGATAAAAACTGGATTGTCTTCTGTACTGCAGTTTAAACTAACACTTTGTACATAATACTTAGGCTTTCTTTTCCTTAATACAATAGTGCTGTCTTTATCACATGGTCACAATTCAAGACATTTACTATTTCTGTGCAGGATCTTTACCTGAACGCCGGTGGTGTAACAGTATCCTATTTTGAGTGGCTGAAAAACTTGAACCACGTCAGCTATGGCCGCTTGACTTTTAAATATGAAAGGGATTCAAACTACCACTTGCTCAGTAAGTGCTCAGTTCCACTTTCGCTCACTGTTTATTTAATACTTTGGACTAGCAAACACCAAATGTGGGAGAAATGAATACAGAACTGTTTTAAATTCACCTCAATTTCCCACAAGTCTGTTATTGCTGCATACTGAAGAGTAGGAAAGATTTGGTAGGTTAACTGACTTGCAACTCTAATGACTTAAGTTAAATGCATACTTTTTTAGTTAATTAATTTTAATTAATTACATACTTTTAATTCATAAAGAGATACTTTCCTCAGTTTTGTGAAAATACTGAACTCAGACTACTTATGTAAAATATTTATTACTTCGTAATAAACATCTTTCAGCTGTACACTTGGTATTTAAGAAGTATTCAAAGTTTGAGTGGGTAACACTGTTCTGCACGTACAACAATAGAGGAATTCTATAAAGAGCAATAATATAATTGGTACAGGCGCTGTAAAAATCTGCTTACGGCCTACAGCTCCACTAGGGTCATTCTGGGCTTCCCAGTTTCTGGGCCAGAATACCAATTACATGGAGAGAGAAAACTTAACGGAGAAGAACTGCAGGATATTGCTCTATTTTAAACAGTATTCTGTAGAAAACATCTGAGCACCTTGGGACATTGGACTTGACAAAACATACATCTGAATGTTTTTTTTAATATAACCTTTTCTCATAAATGATACCTTTCAAGGTGTTTCTAAAGTGGTTGAAGGTTATGGCAATTCTAATTTAACTTTCTTAACTTCAGTATTGTGACATCTGAAATACTCTGTGATGAAACACTGGCACAGGTTGCCCAGAGCACTGGTAGATGCCCCGTCCCTGGAAACATTCAAGGTCAGGTTGGACGGAGCTCGTGAGCAACCTGCTCTAGTTGAAGATGTCCCTGCCCATTGCAGGGGGGTTGGACTAGATGACCTTTAAAGGTCTCTTCCAACCCAAACTATTCTATGTGATTCTATGTTGTTTAGGAAATGTTACTACCTAAATTTTAAGAATTACGATTAAATAAGTATCAATTCAAATTACCAAAGCACTCCTCACATCCTAAGGAAAAAACCTAAAATTCCATGTGAGCTTTTTTCTTAGCAAGTAGTGTGTATGCAAAGTGCAATAGGACGTAACTGATTGCTTTAATTTCAAGAAAAATTTTGTCTACTACTGTCTATCAAGTTAGGAAAGTTAATGCACGTTGCTCTATCAGTTTTATGAGGTTAGCAAAGTGGGATCAGTAAATCCACAGCTGCTTGCCATTTGACTGTGCTAGAACAATGTTACTGCTAATATTGGAGGCATTCGCCTATAAAAACAGAAAAATCAACATCTTTCCCTTTTCTTAGAGAACAAAAATTACTCCCTTTGCACCCAGTCCCTGTAGTCTGCATTGCATGCCATTGAAGGCTGACAGTCCTGGCTCCTCTGATAGGGAGCACATTCCTTTCCTTGTCAGTTACCTTGCTTCTGCTTTTTTTTTCCTTTCTAGTGTCTGTCCAGGAAAGCTTGGAAAGAAAATTTGGGAAACATGGTGGAACTATTCCAGTTGTGCCTACAGCAGAATTTCAAGATAGGATATCGGTAAGTAGTTGCTCTTGGGTTTTTTTTACTGTTTCTATAGCTGTATTCTGGTATTATAATTGCAATCTAAATTTTACCATTGTAGCTATCATGGAGGTTTTTGCCCTAAGCAAGGCATTAGTACATAGTTAGCCTGATGGCCAAACACATAAAGCAAGGAAATTATCTGAACTGCTGTAGGAATACTGGAAGTAAGCTATTTTTTCTTTCATTTTCTTGAGCCCATGCAAAATACCTCCAATATTGTTAAAAACCTATGTTTTTAATACAGATGCATTTTGCATTTGTAACTAGTGTTAGATTGCATGTTGCTGTTCATATACTGGAGTTTTTCAGAGCAACAGGCCATGCCCATTGTTTAGACAAACCATGTGAGGTTCTTTTTACTGGGAAGGGGCAGGGAAATGAGTCTTTTTCCAGGCCAGTACGGAGAACTTAAAAATCTGTCTTTTTTCCTAATGCTTTTGTTTGCTATGAAATACTTGATATTTCTGCTGGCTAACCTGATAAGTACATAAATTCCGTAATTTCTTTGAACCCTAGCTATCAAAGTCTGTGGAGCTTTTGTAGTGGGGAAATACTGCCTCAAACATTGCCAGAATTTGTTTTGGAGATCTTATTGATGTAGTTTGCCTAGATTTCCAAACAACTTTCAAAAAGATCCCACACCACAGACAGTTTGATAGACCGTTTCTGTAACTCCAGGATAATATAGACAAGAGCTGGATGAAAAAACTGTAGAATGTTCCTCTAAGACTGAATTAATGGGCAAAGAAATGTCAGGTAAAATTCATTATTATCTATTGTGTAGCAGTACATGGTGGGGAAATTTTCATATAAAATGATGGGTTGTGAGCTCATCCATTTGCATTCAAATGAAAGATCTGGAGGTAATGACAAAATATAAGCTTAGAAATCCATAGCAATCAAAAAGCAAATCCAGCATTAGAAATTGTTCTGAAGGGAAAAGAATAAGACTGACTAATGATGCCACAATGTAAATCCAGAGTGTGTCTACCTTCTGAATACTACATGCAGGTTAGGTCTCTGTATCTTAAAACATTGTAGATGTGGAAGAAGTTCAGACCAAGGTCACAAGAATAATCAAATATACGGAAGCTACATGGAACAATGAACTAACCTAAGTACTATTGGCCTGGGGTGGAGACAGTAATCTATAGAATCAGTGGTGTGAAAATGGATGGGTAAGGATAGATTGTTCCCTGGAAGGAACGATGTAAGAGAACAAGATGTGTTCCAACAAAACCAGCGGAGTGAGGCGCAGAATGAAGAACAGGGATGGTTCCTAGCGCAGCAGACAGTTAAGATGTGCCACGCTCTGCCTAGGGATGTATAGAAGTTAAAAGGGTTGGTCAGTTTGGTTTTTTAAACATGGGTTCAGGAGGAGAAGGAACAAATCATTGGGGGAAAAACTCCAGTGAGTGGTGAAAAACATTAAACCATGCTTCCTCAAGAAGAAATCAGGGGAAGCACATGTAAACTTGAGCAACTGTGAGGTGACAGGAATAGACTTTAGCCTGATCCAGTATGAAGCTAACATTTTCGTAAATGTTAGGCTAAATGAATAGCATGGTAGATAGGTTCTGTGGCTTAAAGCAATCGCTGTGATCTCTTAAACACAAGCCATAGAAACTGGCCTAGTAATTTCTACATCCAGCCCAAATTGGTATTCGAGGGAAAGCATGTATTTTGTGAAGCCAGGTCTTAAATTATTAGTAAATTACAGCAGTCAGGATGATGGAATTGATGCTGATACTCAGTCATCCTAGTCATCAGGCTATCTTCAATTATTTATTGTTCTGTGTATTTAAACTTTAATGAGAACGAAGTTATTCTGGAGTTGCTCAGGGCTAATAGTTGAGTATATGAATTGTGGATCTATGCCCTTCCTAAAACCTGACTGGCTTCAAAACAATTGCAAGTAGCTTCTATAGGTTACTAACTCTTGGGAGCTTTTATGTTTTAACATTTACTGTGTGTTCTTGAAGGCTGAAAACAGTAGTTACAACATCAATATAAAAATGCTAGCATCATGCATCTAGAAGCTAGGCATATCAAAGACTTCAGTGCTTACATCTGAGGTTTTAGAATTGGATTGACCATAATTAGCTCTTGAAGTAACGCAGTAAAGGTGATTTAGATTCTTACACCAGTCATTAGAAGAAAATGAGCAAGCAAGCTTCAGTAATTATGGGAATCCAACATGTCATTGTCCCTAATACAGGACTAGTACCTTTTTGCGTTTTGGATTAAATGCTGATTTTATTCCCTGTTGTTCCAGGGTGCATCTGAGAAAGACATTGTCCACTCTGGGTTGGCTTATACAATGGAGCGTTCTGCCCGGGTAAGTATTGCATTAGTAAATATACTTATAGGAAAAAGAACTTACATGACTTTGTGACAGTTATTGAATGGATTGTACAGAATTTCTTTGCAATTAAAGCAGTAGATAAACAATTGATGATAATGGAAGTCACTGTGAGTATGAGGTATTTCTGCTCTGTGCCAGGATGGCGAACTTTAACTGGGTATAGTAAACATTAGAGCCTAATACATGAAATCAGGAAGTATTTTCTAGTGGAAGCTGTAGTAATTAGAAACTTTTTAGTTGTCGTCTTGTACCTGACTAATCTGGGACGCATACCTAAGAGTGCTTCACTTTACCATCAGCAGTTTTATGTTAATCCCTCTATGCATTATTTTTAATTAGTGGGGCAAAGACTACTTGAGGCATCTTGTCTCTATCTGTATCTGAGGTACATGTGGATCCAAGACCTGAAAAGGGGCACTGTAGTAATCTGGGAAAGATTTTCTTCCCTTTCAGATCTCACCTGTAAGGGGAAGCAAGAAATTTTAGAATTGATCCACAAGGGTCAGAGCTTTGATACCAAATCTAGCGGCTCTACTCCTAACTTGGATCCTCCAAGCAAAATCTATTGTAGTTCCTATAGGGAGACTTGCAGAAATCACAAATACCCTTTTCTGTTTCAGCAAATCATGCGTACTGCCATGAAGTACAACCTGGGTCTGGACCTGAGAACAGCTGCCTATGTCAATGCAATTGAGAAAGTCTTCAAAGTGTACAATGAGGCTGGTCTGACCTTTACATAAACAGGCCATTACCGCTCCTTACTGTATCCCATCCCTCTTGCCGTTAACATACCCTCTTCTTGAGAAAGCTTATCACAGTTTACATGTAACCACAAAATTTTCTTTTCTTCTGACGTTATAGTGGATTCTATTCTCAATTAGTTTCAGTCCAAACTAGTTTTTTTACAATAAAAATCCATGGACTAGGAAATTGTACACAAGTATGTATCTGAAGATAACAGTTCATCTGCACTTGTGGGGGCCATTCTGGGTATTTTGCCTACAAAACAAAATGGTACATTTTATGTATGAAAGAGTGGTCTTGCCACCTGAGCCACTTCTCAGACTTCAGATCAGATACTGTACTAGGTGAGCACTTAGCTCATTATTACTTCATGCACTTTTGTTAAATGATGTAATTTTGGCTTTGGCACTTTCAGTAAGGCCTTGTATGATCAATGCTGTGGCATTGTCAAAGGAAGAATGGGCCTCCAGCAGGGATTAACTTTGATAGGAGTCTAATTTTCATTTGTAGTAAAGCTTCAGGCCTGATTCTCTTTAGGCAGTGTTTTTTCTTTAACTGTGCTGCTGTTATAGGACTGCCTTTTATTGCTTGTTCAAGCTAGCTTGACTATCACCGTGATGTAGAGGTGACAGACTAATATTTTTATAAGCTGAAACTATCGAGCAACTCAAGTTATGTTTTTAACCAAGTATCTACATAACTATTCTGACTATAGGTTGTTTCCTTTTTTTAAAAAAGGGGTAGTCTGAATTTGGTAAGCAATCATACTTAGGTTTTTTAGAATTCTTTTTCAGTCTTTTCCTTTCAGAGGCTTTCTGAAAACTAGATACTGCCTCAGTGAACAACTAAAGTGAAACTGAACCCAGAAATCATTGGCTAAACTACGGAGGAGCTACAGTGCTGCTATAGACTTCATCCACTGTTTTAACACACACAGCCCCCCCCGCTCCATCGGGAGGTCTTGAAAGTTTTGAACATATTAGAGTACAATGAAATGGACCTCAACACAATATTGGATCAAGCACAGTTTCTCAAGTGTAAGGCTTTTGTCCAGTGGAGTCCCCTTGAAGTGCCAGATGTTATTTATGTAATGAATATGAATGTTTTTTTTAAAAGACAACTAGTCCCTCCCAGAAACTCATGCTTTTTTTCTAACTACTTTGTAACTGCATGACATAACCTGGAGAGAAGAGCAGTTATTAAAAAAAGTTGACCTTTCCAAACCTACTATGCTGGTGTATTACTGTTTTCTATTTCATTCAATAGCTTTCTGTAATTACAATCAGTCTGTGAATCTTCACAGCACACTTGTTTATTAATTACATGCCTTCTGATAAGATACTGTCTCTGAGTTGTCCTACGGGGCTCACTAATACAGATCTCGGTCTCTTGAACTTGCCTGTCAACAAGACTTTTGAAGTTGGATGTATTAGGTAAGTCATTTCAGGTCTTTACTGCATCCTCTCAAATTTGTGTGAAGAACTATTCTAGTAGTTAGCATTGAGCGATAAACCTGTGTGATGCATTTAACTAGTGGCTTACTCCATCATGTATGATGATACCCAGGGTTATAAAAGTACTTCCACTCACTTAACTACATTGTATATCTATAATGGCATTTATTTTTTAAAAATGAGAATCCTTTGAGCATGAAAGAATTACTGTGGATTAAGGTGTGGATCTTTAAACACCAGATCTGTATCTTGGATCATACTTTTCAGTGCAGTTTTTCTGTAAACATTTTGGATAGTAAGATGAAACTAAGACTGTAACAATTTAACTGACAAATTGTAACCTACTTGCACCAAAACTCAGATGCTAAAAACTCACAAATAAATATAGTTGTATTATTGAAAAGAGATAGTATCTTAAAAGCTGAGTTGTATTATCTAGCAGAGTTGAAAGCAAAGCACAGTAGCAGTGAAGAGACTTGGCTAATTTACTGCTGTTCTCCCTCCCTTCCCCCATCATTTGCTCTCCAGCAAGTAAAGCACCTCTAATTTGGCTGCACAAACCTGAAAAATGGGACCCTTTCAGTGTTGGAGCATATAGAAAGCTGGCACAGACAGGTAACTGGGCTGTCTTCTGCCTTCTACTCAGTTTGAAGGAAAAAAAGCCAGAAGCTGCGCAATACCTGAATTCCCCAATTCATTAACATCTTATATTCTTCTACATGCACACATTAGCACTTTTGCCCAAATATCTTGAAAGAAAGTAGATCTACCACCAGGTATGACTTCACCAATCCCAGAGATGAGGCCTTCAGGTTGATGGGATTTCTCCTCAGCCAACTTGATTGCAATGGTCACCAACCTCTTGTTAACAGAGTCGGTGCCGGACGCCTGCGAGACATGAATCTGAGCATATCCAAAGGCTGGTGTAAGGAGAACTTAGGATACTTTCTATCAAAGAGCTGAGATTCCTAAGGAGATGGATGCTTGGAGTCTGACTTAAAATTACAGCACATCAGCCAATTTGCCCTTTGCTTGTAGCTAAAAGCAGGAACCAAACTATCAGTGAACCCAGACTTCTTCTGGTAGCCTGTTTGGAAGTGGTCTTGTACATTAAGGCTACACTGGTGCCGAGCCTTACCGGGCTCAGTCCCAAGGGGATCAGACAGTTAAGAAAAAAATAAAAACGCATGTTCCGTATTACATTTTGTAGCACATACCTCTCAAGACCTGGCAACAGCAAACAGAGAGAAAAAAGTGGTAAAATTTACACATTTACTGTGAGTTAATGTGGTTTGAGAGGCGTGGGTGCAAAACAGCTCTAGCCTTTTCTTAGCCCCAGTTGAAGAAAGCAGTCACGTTCTGGGATGTAGGTTATAAGTGTAACTGTACTGGCTTTTTTTTTTACTGTCCAATTAGGTGTTAGGCCAAACGTCTCAGGGAATGCTCCTCTCCCTACATGTACATACCCATACACACAAGTTTTATCTTCCAGCTAACAATGTTGTCACTGCTTGTGCTCACATGCCACTAGACCTTCACCACGAAACGTGGTAGGGAGACAGTCAGTACCTGAAGTTAGATTTAAGCACAGATTTCAACCTGCTCTGAACCACGCTACCTAGAGCAAACCACATCCTTACCACAGCAGGTATTTGTAATATCTTATGCAGTATTAAGTCCTGATTTACGTAGCTGGTTTGTGTTGAGTAGTGGCTCAGTAAGTACTCTGAAGCTGCAAGTGAATTTCATAAGGATCACAACTACAATGTTTGGGGTTCCCTGCTGCCTGCAGAGTACTAAACACAAAAATATCTCTATATACAGAAGAGCAAGTAGAACAATCATTTTTCATCCCAGTAAAGAACTCAGACCTGCATCTGTTTTCATTGATTGCAACTGTCACCATCAGGAGGAAGTGTTGAAGCAATTGTAATTCTTGCTGGGATTTCAAGATGCCAAGTAAGTGACTTCTAAATTACTCTGTTAGTACCTGCTGAGTCTTGTAATATCAGATCCCCTACTCATTGCAGTAGCAAGACATTTCTTCCCTTCTCACTGTATGTTCATGTGCATACAGGGTTTTGTGGTTTGGTTTTGTCTTTTTACAGCCCAGACTTGGTCAGTTCTTATTCTTCCAGCTCCTGCTTGATTACTGTCCATCTGTGTGTTTGACCAGAGCCCTGAAGTGTGGCAAACAATTCCGTTGCCATACTGCGTGCCGCATTACACATCAAGTGACGTGAAGTCGAACCAGTGATCCAGCTCAGGCAGTGTCAAGCAGTTCGGTGGTGAGGTAATGCTCTGCGATGCCTTGTTCTGCTGTTAGCATTAGTTTGAGTACCACAGTGCTCTTTTACAGTGGCTATGTATACCTTAAACACACTTGAGTCTTCATCAGCACAGTAGCTAATTGCAGTTTTATAGATAAGACCAGAAGTACAAGTACAGTCACAGATTACATTACCTTGTAATGGCTGTTAGGGGCTCAGCTTTGTGCTACTTGCACACATGATCACAACTTGCACTTGGTGACAAAATGGGAGAGACCAAATCTCAAGTCCCTGGCTTTACATTGCACCCACTCCGAGCTGTCCCTTAGCTAATAAAAAAAGACAGTGTTTGTCTGCATTAATAGCATAGCACAGCTTTAGCTGTCTGCCCTGTGAAGTAATCCAGTCTTTCAGAGATTGTAAATGTTTTTTTAAGTATGTGTAACCGAAGGATTCCTAAGGAGTACACACAAGCCAGGTAGAGTACAAGTATTTTCTTTATTTAAAAGTACATGTCATAGAAACTTGTTTACAAAAACCTCAGTGGTGGTGCATTTTTATCTTCATTGTCCAAAGCTTTTGCCCCACGAAGTTGCTTGATTTGCTACGTTTTTTACAGCTTTTTCACCAGTTTCAGCAACTTTGTAGACTTCGTCAAGAGCTTTTAAAACAGAAAAACAAAGGTAACTGTAGCATCACTGCAATACCCTTCCCGTTCCCACCCAGTGTGGGCCAAGGCAGGGCTGGGGGACCCGTCTGGGATTTCACTGACATGCCATTACTGAGGTAAACAGTCACAACCTTACCTTTCTGACCAGCATCCTTGGCCTGTTCCACTACTTGCTGCACAGTCTGGCCCACCGTGTTAACTGGAATTGGGAGAGAAACAAGTGTAAATAAAGCAGTCTTCACCCTTCCCCTTAACTCAGTAGTCACATTTTAGAAGGGTTCACTCAATGTTTCAGGGCTAGAAGATGAAAAATTGTTCTAGAAGTATGGTCACCCTCATCCAGTGGGAGAGAGATGCTATTAGGAAGCTGTCTGTAGTTCCCTGTGTTGTGTGTCTTTGTATGGATGACGATTCCGGAAGTTACAATCTGTGTCACCTACAGTGTCAGGAAACAAACCCTGGTAGATAATCAGGTGCAATGAAACCTTCCTTTTACTGACCCTGGCTAGGATTTGCCAAGAGCAGGCTTGGGCAGTTTGGTTGGTAAAGATTCTCTCACCAACTGCAGAAAGCTTGATGCCTGCTGCCTGGAAGCAGCATGCTGTGGGGCAGCACAAAGTTTATTGTACAGTCTAATACTTCTCCTGTAGCTAGAGAAAACTATATTCTGTAAGAGACCAGACTAGTTTTTGTTAAGGGCATGGAAATGTTCAACAGAGGAGACTTATCGAGACATGAAGAACAAGAGAAGGTACTGTCTTAAGTGGAGGAACTGCAGCCTACAAAATAGTGATAAATATTTGGGTGATCAGCCTCCAATAGCTATGATCAGGGAAGTCTTGCTGACAAGGGTCAAATAAAAGTTGAGGGCAAATGGCCTTCAGCTGAACCTGTATTTGTTTTATTCCCCTGGCTCCAAATACCTATCAAAAAACACCCTCCCACCACATTGATGTGTTCTGCACAACAGAAAGGAGCGGGGGCTGACAGAGCAAGCCAGGTTCCTGGTGGACTTTGTATGAGGGAGAAGTGCAGAGGTGAAGAAGGACATTTAGGTGGACTGGGAGTGTCTAAAACTTCAAAGGTCTCCAAGCTTGGATTGAATGGCTCTTCAACAGTAGTTATTTCACTAAGTGTCTTGTAAAAACCAGCGGCCTATTTCACCTTGGATTTATAGGACACTTTTTAATGCTTTAAAGACATGCTAGTTACCATCATGCATCATCTTTGGCTGCAGTTTCCTAACTGGTGAATGATGTAGGTGGCTCATAAGGTCACAGCTGAGTTCATGGCTCTTTTCAGGAACCATAGGTAGGTGCTAATTTTAGGTACTTGCAAAGCCCAGTTGTGCCACTCTGCATTCGGCAGTGGCTCATGGGACTGCACCTTGAGGGCACATGCAGGCACAACAGAAGTAGTTCAGAGGTGAGGTAATGAGTAGTTGTACAGCCACCAGTTGGACAGTCTTGTTCTAGCCAAAAACTGGCATAAAACCCCCCTTTGTTTTCATTTAAATGAGGATTTGGAGGGTACCTCTATTTATAATACTCGCAGGAGTGGGTGCAGTACTGACACTGATGTGACACACGTTCGGCATCATGTGCTGCGTATTTACTGCCCATCATCAAGGTACAGGCTGATGGCACAGAAGTGGCCAAAGTCAGGCCAGTGCCTGGGAGCTCCAGTTGTTGTTCCAGGATCCAACTCTAGCTGGAAGGGCTGTGCTGTGGCACAGGACTTGCTGGGAAGAGGTGTGGGGTTCAGGCAAAAGGCTTCAGGCTGCCGGTGGCTGAAGAACTAGTTCAGCCTCAAGTGATTGGGACAGAAGGGGAAAGACTGCTGCTGCTGTTTAAAAGCGTTGCTCTTGGAGTTTGTTGACTCCTAAACACTTAGTTCAATCAGATGAACACTGAGATTACTACTCAGCTCCTTCAAGGTGACAAATACCACTTGTAAAACATCCATGTTAGTCTTCTAGCATAGAAAGCCATGGATAATGTTTCCACAACATTAAAAAAAACCACATTAGGAACATCAAAAAGCCTCCAGAAATATGCATTTGTTGCATGTTGACTGCTGTACATCAAAAGGAAAATGAAGAAATCTTCATTTGGAAATAAAAATTGATTGTTACCCTCCAATTTCCCACATCCTGGTGTTCCTCTTTCATGCTTCAGCATAAAAATAGTTGATTTAAGAATCAACTTTGGAAAAGGGGGCAATGGGTCTGGGATTAGGCATCTTTGATCTTCTGAACAAACTGAACCAAGGATAGAGGGTAAAATAGTAGCAGGCTTTCCACCTGCTTCACTGGGCACATAACCTGCAAGTAGTATTTCTACTGCATTTGAAGTCACGGACAAATGTCTGGTTTCAAGAGTTTACCAAAATGTCATGTGAAGAAATACGAAACGGTCTCCACTACTCATATTATACTAGGCAGAAACATTTCAGGAATCGCCTGAGTCCAGATCTCTGTTTGTGTTAAAGCTTCACTAGCAATGGCTCATCTAAGTGGTATGTTGTTTGCGTTTGGGGCCAATTCAGCAAGCCTCTCTGCGGGGGTAAACTTGACTCGGGTGCCTGAGCCCCTGTGACCGCGGTCGTGGGGGGAGCGGCTGCCGTACAGGCAGGGCGGGAGCACTGACAGCAGAGGGGAGCTGACTTAACTGCAACGTGTTTGCGCAGCACCGAGCAGATCAAAGACTTCAGGAAAACTAATCCACTACACTATTATAAAACTTGTATTTATCATGGCTGTTCATGTTAGGAAATAGAGCCCTATATAAGCAGCCTCGCCTCCCCTCTGGGCTTTCCACTGGCCCCTTCTCTCTTCAGTGCATCATCTAGACACCCACGCATTGAAAGCCAGAGCGGAAGAAGTTGTGGGAAACCAGCAGTTAATATCGGTCCTTCATTTACTATAGTGTTAGAGGGTTTGCGGGCTGCAGGACGTGCTGACCGCACCCTCGAGGACAGCAGCTCTAGAGTTCATGCCTAGGAGACAGGTTTGCTCCCAGCTGCAGGGTGGGAGCAGGGCAGATACTTCAACACCCGAGGCACAGGGGGACGGAAAGCAGCAATTTGTATTTACCTGCCGCCTGTGCAGCACTTTCAGCTTGTTGCGTGGCTTCCTCAGCAAGCTTCTTCCCAATCCCGAACATGGCTGCGCTCGGTCCTCTCTTCCCACAGAGGATGGGTGAGTGAATCCCTGAATTCGATTCTGTTACAATGTTTGGCAAAGTGCAGCTTTTTATAGACAAGCAGGACTCCTCCCAGTAGTTACAGGGCAAATGCAAACTGGAACAGGGAAAAGCCATGAGCCCTTGGCAGGTGATTAATATATGAGGCATAAAAGGGTGAAGAGACATTAGCGTTTATTATGTTTTCCTCCCCAGAGAGAGGGCGTGGATTAATCGGCAGAAGTTTTCCATAGCCCAGGAATGAAAGCTTTGTTTGTCCATATTGAGGAGCTGGTAAACAGCACGCATGCCACAGCTGTCCCGACCAAAGGCTCCCGAGCCGGTGCCGCGGGGGGAGATGCAGGCAGGCGCCTGCTCCCGCCCTAAGAGAGGGCCCCGGAGCCGGTGCCGCGGGGGGAGATGCAGGCAGGCACGGCCCATCGTGAACGGGGCAGAAAAACATTGCGTCACAAAACGCACAGCTGAAGAATTGCTTAAATCAACTCTGGCATTTCAAAACCTTACATAGAAAAGTATCCAGTTTCAGATGATTCTTGCCCACATTTTTTTTGTCCCCAGTGGCCCTTAAAATCCATGGCTATAAAAAGAAAGGGGAGGAGCTAACCCTGCTTTTTAAAGGATCTGATGAAATCTTTGTTGTGTTAGACGAAGCTAATAATTTTGTGGTATGTCATGATTAATATTTTAACCCTTTATTTCCAATGCCTGGCTCAGGAAAGCGAAGAGAGAAAGTTTGTGTCCTTCCCCTCCGTCCCCACAGCAAACACTCGCAGGACGTGGCGCGGCCTCCTGGGCCTCGGGCAGCAGGCAAGGGCCGGCGGGCT
>NW_010544346.1:0-255 GCF_000687285.1 Phaethon lepturus | reverse complement strand
GTATCCACAGGGTATTCAGCCCCCTGAACTGGAAGATGGGGATGGAGAGCACAATGTACTCCTCATAATCCAGGACGAAGCAGTCAAGGACATGTTAAACCACCTGGACACCCACAAGTCTATGGGGCCTGATGGGATCCACCCGAGAGTTCTGAGAGAGCTGGCGGAGCATCTTGCCAAGCCACTCTCCACCACTTATCAGAAGTCCTGGTTAACACGGGAAATCCCAGAAGATTGGAGGCTTGCCAATGTGAC
>NW_010544345.1:5744-15313 GCF_000687285.1 Phaethon lepturus | reverse complement strand
TTGCTTTTGCGTTGTTTTCAGGTTACTTTACTTCCAGTGCATCAAGGCAGCAGGGCGGGAGCGGGGGTTTCGGCGGAGCGGTGGGATGCTCTTCCCGGTGGTGCTGGGGGTCCCTGGTCCCCGGGACCGTGTCTCCCCCTCGGGAGGGTCAGCCAGCGGGAGCGGTGGTGGAGAGGGTTGGGGACATGAGGTTGTTTGCCTGCTTCACCCCGTCACAGAGGCCGGCTCCCAGAGGCCGGCTTGTGCCGGCGGTGGCTGTCCGCTGTTGATGGTGGTTATCACTTCCTCATAGTCTGCAAAGCATGGAGGCTGCTCCAGGGAGCTGAGGGGTGAGACGGCCTTTTTGCCCCAGGCCCACCCTCCTCTGGCATCCTGCTAGCTGGGTTCCCAGCCCCGGAGAGCTACCCTGTGCTTGAGGTCTGGCGGTTGGCTTGTCTCGGCGCCGTCCCGCCGGTGGGGGGAATGCCTCCCTTGGGTTAGGTCTTGGGTGCCGATGGAGATCGGCCGCTCCCCAGAGGAGCAAGGGGTCCTCTCTCTGGAACATTTATAGATGGATTTTTGACCCGGGCTAAAGGAGCAGGTCCAAACATCCTGCCACATAGCCATGTCTTTCCTTCAGTTGGACTGTTCACCATCTCTCTAGCTTTGGATAGCGTCTGCTTCGAAATGAGGGCTTCGTCCTTTTGGTGGGAAGCCCTGAAACCCGCAGTCAAGGTATCATTTCCTAAAACTACCATGAGATCATCTTTGGACAAACACATCCACGCTATTGCAGGTGGCTCTTTATTCTGAAATTCAAATAACGCATCTCCTCTCTGCAGCTGCGATTCTACCGTGGTTTGCTTCTTGTCTTAAAAACACTTTTGGTTTTTGCGTAATATGTTCGAAACCTGCTTATGTGAAATCTATATGGGAGAGGGGATGGAAACAACACCTATTTGACAGCTCCCTTGCTCAGTTTAAAGGGCTTTTTAACATCATGGGACAGCGGAGCGGGACTTTGCAGGTGCTGCCGCACCGGTGCAGGGCATACTGAATAGAGACAGACACGTACAGAGCACAGCAAATACCAGAGTACACTCTCTCGATGCAAATGGGCTGCAGGAGCACACGCCTCGCCCATGGTGACCTGTCTGTCTGGCTTTTCTCTGCTGATATTTGAGTTTATCTACCTGTGATATTTCCTTGTCAGCCCAGGCAGAGGGTGCCCGGGGGGGGACTGACCCGCTGCCCGGGCGCAGCTCTTGGGTGCCCAGCGCAGCGAAGCCGGCGCGCGGGGGCTTGGCACGTCGTCGCCACGAGAAGCTGTTTGTGAGCTGACTTCGCCCGCGCCGGCGTTTTGTCGGTACAGCCACAGCTGCTGCTGACCCGGTCTGCCTGCCCGCCCTCGACCCGGTACTGCCTTGCGCGCGCTCCGTATCATTGACCAGTCCTTAATAAATAGCACCACCGGTTGCCTGAGATTTTAATTTTGCTTCCCTCCCGCCCTCTCCTCCCCCAAAACCACACATGTCATGCTTCAGCTTTGTGAGGACGTGCTGGACGGGTGGTGACTGTGGCTGGGGGCGGGTTGGGTTTGGAGCAGCTTACGTCAAGGCAAGAGGGCTTATCCCCGTGCGGGTTGTCTGATGGGACCTGTTGTGTTGAGCAGGACCACGGCTCTCCCAGCTCTAATCACGCTTTGTGTCCCTGCCTACCCTCGTCCTGTGCCCCAATGTCTCCGTGGAGTCCCAGAAACAAACGCGCCGTGTGCGTGGCGGAGCGCAGCTGGGGCTCCAGACGCTGCTGGCTGAACCCTGCTCCCTCCTGTAGCTCCCGCGCGCGAAATGTCGGGGCTCGGAGGGGGTCGCAGCCAGCTCTTGTCTGTGATAGCCCACGTGCTGCGTTGGCATCGCAGCCAGGGAGCGTTTGCATGAAAAGCCCCTTTTGTGATCCCTGCTCCTCGCTGGTCCCCGGCGTGGGGACCGCAGCGGGGCGGCTCTGCCCACGGGCTGTGGACTTCTCGCTGTCCTGCTCGAGGCTCACCCTTCCCCGTGACCTCGCCTGGCTCTGCGCATTAAGGTGCTGCGAGTGCTGCTCCCTCGGCTGGACCGCGTGGGCGGGGGCAGCCCCTGCAGCGAGGCGAGGTGGCCACACTCTTCCTCCACGACCAAATTCTCCGGTTGGCTTGCTTGGCTGGTATTTCTTGCTTTCCTGTTCCTCCTTTCCCTGTCGGGTTTGCAGGGTGCCTGGAGGCTTTGGCTTGATTATTTGCCAGGGAGTTAAACCCATGATTACCACGCCTGTCTCTTTGCAGCGCCGTGGGTGCAGGCCGGCATGCGTCGTGCTTTGGGGCATGAATCGTAGCTCCTGCTAGGATTAGGTTCCTCTTGGCGTGAAGTACGTCCCAAGGCTCGGGTCCTGCCTGAGGACTTTTTTCCTCTTTCTTCGGCATCTTCCTTAAACTCAGGCGGGTCCTCTGTGTTTCCAGCATGACCCTGTGCGGCGTTGGAGGAAGGCAAGTTAAACTGCGCTTGCTGCTTTATTCTCTGATAGAGGTGAGGAATCTGTGTCTGAAAGGTGCCACAGTTTCTCCCTGCTCCAGGGAATTCCAGAGTAGGAAAGTAGCATCTAGGAGGACTCAGCAGAGATGTGAAGACATCTTCTGCTACCACCCCCTCGCTGAGTTTTATGAACTTTGTTTTCGGGTGGGTGACATGGCCTTGGCTCCCCCGCCTCCGTGCAGTTTTGCCCCCTTCCCAACCCTGGTGTGATGTTTCTTCTCCGTCCCCGAGTTGCAGTCTGGCTGGTTTCTTGCTGACAACACCACTAATATGTATAATTTTGCAGCTGAAATTATCAGCAGGCTGGGGGTGATCTGCAGGCATAGCTGGGCGGAGGCGGGGATGGAGGGTCCAGCTAGTCCCGATGGCACTTTGAATAGCCGTTGTCCTCGTGCACGACCTTTCAGCCTGCCCTAGGGCTGTTCTCACCATCCCAGCAGCCTTTCTTCCAGGAAAATCTTTAGGCTTTGGAAGGTATGTCTGAAAGCAGAGTTAGGTTTGCGGCACATGGATTTTCACCCTGTTGTGCGTCACGGGAAGACAGCGTGTTGCGCAGTACCTGTATCCTGCGCTGGGTAAGGCCGACAAGGTCCTCGGTGTCTCCGGTGATCTGCCGCCTTCGGAGCACACCTTGCAGCGCGTAGCTAAGGCATCTTTCAGTGCTGTCTGGCTCCAGGTGACGGTTTTGTAGCAGGGGAGTGGGTGGTTCTGGCTGGAGGAGCAGCGTGGATCACCACCGATCTAGTGGGACTGGGACGAGAAATCAGGGACAGAAAGGGCTCCTCTCCAGCAGCCTTAAAACTCCTCGTCGGCTTCTGCGGGTGGCCCCAGCAGCCCCCCCAGCAACTGCGGTGCTCTCTCCCCTTCAGACTCCCTGTATGCCTCCGAGTACTTCTCCCAGAGCGCGCAGAAGCTGTCCTTCTACAGCTGGTACGGGAACGCCAAGCTCTTCCACTTCCGTGTACCAGAAGACACCGTGCTGCTTCGCTGGCTCCTGCAGGCGTCCCGGGGGAAAGGACCCGAGTGCACCAGCATGGAGATCGCCGTGTACGTATGTCCCCGTGCCAGTGCTTGCCCACCTGGGCTTCCTGCCCTTCTCTTGTCCTTGTTGCCCATGGCCGTGGTTGGTTGGTCGTAGGAGGCTGGGTGTCTGTTCCCCAGTTGCAGCAGCCGTAGTTTCTTAATGTACTAGCAGTAAAGTTGTGTTTAAACCTGTAGGAGCATTTTGTGTCCACGTTACCAGTGGATCTGGGGTTGTCTGTCAGACGTGCTGTCAAAGAGCCTCCTTAGAAACACTGGAGAGACCTTCACAGTGAGGCTGGTGTCGCTGCTCATGAGCAAAGGGCTTCCTGGACCTTCCTGTGCCTGGCAGGATCCTGCGCGTGGTACCGGAGGATGTGGCAGGACTACAAGGGGCTTGAAAGGACCCCAATCGGTTGGAGATGGAGAAATTCCGCGGTACAGAGGAACTGAAGAGACTGGGGATGCTTTGTGAGGGATGCAACTGTGTGTGGAGCAGGGATAGGAGAGGAATGCCCGACTCCTGCAGACACAGAGCATGAGAAGATCGCAGGCTCAATGCCAGGGGAAGAAATGCTGCTTAAAGCAGTACTTGAGTTGTTGGAGGATTTGAGGTCAAAAACTTGCAAGACTTTGAGCTGTATCTTGGGAGGGTACCAAGTTCCCTGGGCAAGTTGTGCCCATGGAGACACGTGGGTCTCTGGCACCCACTCCACAGAGGTCTCGGGAAGCTGCTTGGCTTGCGCTTCCCTGGTCCGTCCCGGGCACAGGACCGGTGCTCTTAATTGCTCCGGAGCAGGCTGGCATAGACGACCTTCCTACTTTCTGCTTCCCAGAAAGGTTTCCAATAGTCTGGGGTTGTGAGGGACGAGGCAACAGCTAAACCATACCCTAAGAAACGAAGACCAGCCCGGCTAAGCTGAAATGGGTTAATAAGACATCACCCGTCACCTTTGCTTGCTGGACCTGTTAACGTTCTGTTGCAGTGCAGTCCAAAAGCGAGCAAATTAAATGCCAAATTGGCTGCCCGGATAAATATCTCACGTGTTACTTAGCTGCCTGCTTTCCTGCTGCTCAGACGTTGGGCTGCTTCTCTGGAAAGCAGAAGTGCTGGTGTACTGAAGCCGGTCACACGGCCCTTCCTTGGTAAGCATCTTTTTAGTCTGCCCGCCCTCCTTAAAAGAGGAAATGGGGAAGATGCAGATCTTAGCTAGAAAGTGGAAGCTCTTCGTTGATCGTTTAGCCTATATGGGGAATTTGCTGATGGTTAATAAAAAAGGAGTAGTCTTGCAGCTGGGGCTTAACCTTTGTACGTGTGGAAACTTGCTTTCAGGCTTGATGGAACCATGTAAACCCTTATCTTAATAAGCAGCCGAGTTAAGCCTATCTTTAAATAAAGCCCGGCTAAGCTAATAGCAGTCGGTCTCCACCAGATAAAAATGATGGCTCTTGTGGCCCAGTTGAAAAAGTGGGGCTTTTCCAGCCTGCTCCCTCTTCGATCCCGGCGAACCTGGGTGTCCAGTGACGAGTTTGTATCCCAGTTTATCTTGCCAGTGTCTTTACATCCTTCGATTTATTTGTGTTCTGGTTTCCCTCACAGGCACTTTCGCTACGGAGCCCCTCCTGTGATTAATCCGCTGGGCACTCGTTTTCCCTCAAATGCGACCGTCCGTCCTTCCTATAACATAAGCATCACTCTGAGCAGTGCTGTGCAGAACACCACCTTTGTGAACGTCACCACGCCTGCCGCCGGAGACTGGTTCATCGCTGCCCATCTCCCTGAGGCTGCTGGCAGGATTGAAGTGAAGGTGAGGGTGCTGATGAGGGTCTCGGCCATCGTACCTTGCCCAGTGTGTCTCGCCACAGCTGACCCGTCTGC
This sequence comes from Phaethon lepturus, assembly GCF_000687285.1. NCBI lineage: Eukaryota > Metazoa > Chordata > Aves > Phaethontiformes > Phaethontidae > Phaethon > Phaethon lepturus. The sequence continues at coordinate 9,871 of NW_010544345.1, read as the reverse complement.
TCTCCCCTCCTGCAGGGTTTCTCCACTCCGTGCCCCTATATGTTCCAGGCTGACATGTTTGTGCTCAGGCTCACCGATATACCTGTTCTGGAGCCTGGTGTTGCTATGCCGCAAACCATCGTCGCTCCTGCGAAGCCACTGCATCTCAAGTGAGCGGGAGCAGCGGACGGGACAGCCCGGGGCCGTGAGGGGGTGGGATTTCCCACGGGTGCTGCTTAGGGGAAGCCATTGTTGCTCCCGCGTGGGGGTGGAGCTGGGGGGTCTCTGAGCCTGTTTGCGGAGCTCCCCGCGGCAGTGGGAGGGTTTGCATGGGGAGCACATGAGCACCCTTCTCCCACTCTTCCCGAGTGGTCTGAGAAGGTCAGCTGTGGGAATTTCAATTCTTTGAGACGTTGCCCTTGGGAAGGATTTTCACAACACCAACCAGGGCAATCTAGTTGTGCTGGGCTTGGCTGGGATCGAGTTAATTTTCTTCATAGTAGCTAGCATGGGGCTGTGTTTTGGATTTGTGCTGGAAACGGTGTTGTTAATACCGGGATGTTTTTGTAATTGCTGAGCCGTGCTTACGCGCAGTCAGGGCCCTTTCTGCTTCTCGCCCCACCCCACCAGCGAGTGGGCTGGGGGTGCACAAGACGTTGGGAGGGGACACAGCGGGGACAGCTGACCCCAACTGACCAAAGGGATATTCTGGGCTTAAACCATGACACTAGTTCTTGCCACAAAGCCCCGGGGCCTGTGGTGGGTCGTGGCTGGCTTGTGTTGAGAGTACAAGCTCAGTAAGCTGCTGGTCCCCCCTCCTGCAGGGTCTTCGTTCCCAAGCACGCCTCAGGGATGCGGTTTGAGCTGCGCAGCTGCGTGACAAGCGAGCGAAAAGTGTGCGCTGTGCGGGTAGTGCTGGGCTCCATCACGCTGCCCCAGTCCTTCCAGAGGATCGTCACCTGCATGGGGAACGTAAACTGCAGCCTGGCCCTGGACTCGCCCCCCTGGGAGAAGTGGCTGCAGATCACGGTGGATGGCCCTGCCAATGCCACCGTGTCGGTGGAGGTCCTGGCTTCCTTCACAGGTGGCCTTCCGCTTTCTTTAGTCCTATGGCGATGACCAGAGAGAACTTTGTGTCTGCTGTGTCTCTCTTGAGCCTTTGGGTGGCTGGCAGCAGTGGCCGGCGTGCCACAGCGTGCTGGTTGCCTGGGCATAACCTTGAGGGCTGAGACCTAGTGCTTGCTTTGGGGTCTGAAGCGAAGGCCCCCGTGTTCGCCCAAGGGGTGATACTCCCTGGAGCTGCCTGTTCTGGAAAAGTTCGCGGCCTCTGAAGCAATCGTATTTTTCCAAAGGCTGTTTGGGATGCGGCGGCTGGCTTAAAATCTGGTGGGGAGAATAGTTTTGGGTAGCTGCACCAGGCTGTTGTACGTTGACTGTAATGATACGTTGACTGTCGACTGTCCATAAGCGGGCTACAGACGGGAAACCGTCTCACCAAGGTTTACCTTGGGTAATGTCTTGGGTTGTAGTGGGGGGATGTCACCATTTCAGGTGATGCCTTGTGACTCGGGAGGCCACAAGGTCCTTGTAGCTGTGATAGGCACCTTGGCATCCTCTTATTAAGTGGCCGTGATCCCTGTTTGACTCTCGGAGTCTTGGAAGCTCACCAGCTAGGTACGTTTTTTTTAAGGTTTTCTTCTGCTGGGGGTTCTGCCATCCCTTCCTCAAACCAGAGCCTCATCCCGTGTGCTTGAGGGCCTGGCACTGGCAGCCGAGGTGTTAGAGGGGAGCACTGGAGTCTCTGGGAGCGACGGGCAGGCTCCAGCAGTGGGACTCCAGGCGTCACCTTCAGCTCCAGCTGCCACGACGTGATGGCTGGTGCCTGTAGCTGCACTGGGTTAGCTCCTCTCCTCTGCTCAGCCTCGTCTGCTCGGCTCTGGGGAACTGGTGGAGGCTTTTATGCAGCCTGCGGTTATGGGACAGCTGAGCGCTGTGCCACTGGCCAGTGGTTACTCCCTGGGTACGCCGATGTGTTAGGATGCTGTGTGTTACCCCTTCTTCTGCTCCCCCTTCCCTGCAGCTCCAGGGTGCTTCCACCCACTGTCTGGCTTCCATCAGTGTCCCAACTTGTGGGTGCTGAGGCTCGAGTTCATGGTGCCTTTTGGGGGCTGTAGCCAATACTGCAGAGCATGAACCAGCTGCAACACGCCCAGTTTGTGCCATCGCTTGAAGGTCTGGAGCTGCTGGGGCCCTGCCTGGATGAGGTGCTAGTCCTGGCTGTGCTGATTCCTCTCCTGTTTTGCTTTACAGCTTGCAGACCAGGAAGTACCAGTTCATTCCTTAACTTCAGCAGCCTAAACCAGAGCCAAACTGGTCCCAGACCAGGTAGCACAGGAGCCGCAGGGAGCTCCGCGCTGTCTACAGGAGAGGCTTCACGCAACATGTCCAACCAGAGGAGCTTCTGTCTGCAGAACCAGCCCGTTGTTCGTGAGGACCTGGACGTGGTGTCTGTGCGCTACAGGCTCTTGAACGGTCCCAGCGTGCCTGTGAACTCCCTCTCCCCGACCCTCCTCCTCCTCAACCTGAACACTGGCATGGACAGCGGGGGTTCCCTCGTGGTCACTCTCCTGCTTAACAAGGTGCGGAGGCCGATTGACGGGACTGTCTCCCCTTTGCGGGGCTTTGTCCCCGCTCCGGGGCTGGTTTGCCAGCGAGCTGTGGGGGCCGTGGGTACCGGTGGGACTACTTCTCTTTCTTTTTGTTGTCACAAAACATGCCCTGAGCCTGTTTCAGCCGCTTCCAGCGCGTCCCACCTGCCAGCTCCAAATGCCACAGCTTGCTGGCGCGTGGTGGCAGTGACGCAGAGGAGACGAAAGGGAAAGCAGCTGTGCTGCCATCTTCTCCACGGGAGCCTGGCGCCCGGCTACCAGGAGAGACCGAGCAGGGAAAGCCGGGGATGTTCCTGCCCCAGTCGCCGATTCCCAGGCTCCTTCAGCGACACCCCAAAATCAGCCCCCTGAAATTCTATGACACTGCCGGGGGGCTGGCGCGGGGCTCAGCCCTGATGTCCCGCTGCCTCTGACTTCCGCCGCCCGGCGCTGGTGCCGACGCGATGCGTGTGTGTCCCGGCTTTGGGACAGTCCCGCCATGTGCAGCGCCCCGGGAGAGTCCCTTGTCTTTCAGTCAGGGTGCCAGCGCGGGGCGAGGAGAACACGGGCTTGCCCAGACAGAGCGGCTGAACCGATGGGTGGCCTTGACCTGCAGGATTTATTGCCGCCTGCTGCCGCCATATGCGCCGGGCAGGGTGGGGCATGAATTGGGCAGGGGGGTGGCACTGCTCTGTTCGCACAGACCTCCGGGGGCCTGGCCAACGCCACCGTGGCAGCGTGCGTGAGTGCCGCGTCGCCGGTGCTGTCCCTCAACGCCACGCAGAACTGCAGCACAGGTAGGGGAGAGGCTGGCGCCCGCCGCCCGCCCGGCTGCGCCCGCTCTGGGCTTTGCTTTTAGACCTGGTGAGCTGTGAGCTCCCTGGGGGCTTTGAGGGGTGTCCGAGGGAAGCCGGTTTTGGCGCAAGCCCTCCTGAGGTGTTCGTGGGTGCTGGGGTGCGGGTGCTAGTCTGGCACCGGGAGTTAGCCCCCACCGAAGGAAGGGCTGGTTACCAGCTGGGGCTCCTCCAGGAGGTTTGGGGGTGGCCGAGGCCTTGCTGGTGTGCAGGGAAGCTGAGCTCTGCGTTGGAGGACTAGCCAAGCAAACGGCCTCATCCAGCTGCCTTGTGCTGTCCAGTCAAGTGCTGAGAGCTGAGACAGAAGCGACAAGGGTCTTGAGAGCAAGGATCCTCTCCGTCCCCCTGGTGCCTCCTGAGCGCGGGAGCAAGGGGCCGCAGGAGTATCCGATTCCCGTGCGACTCCTCTCAGCCTGGGATTACTGTGGGCCCGTCTCCCCCAGCCTTGGCCCATCACAGCACCCTCTTTTCTTTAAGCTTTTTTCCAGGGCTACCCTCTGAGCGTGAGCACGTCCTCCGCAGAGGCGATGCTGATTGTCCTGTACCCGCAGACGGATGACTGGTTCCTCTCCCTGCAGCTCGTCTGCCCGAAGGGCCAGGGGTGAGTCTGGCGTGTCATCGCGCCTCGGGGCTGCCTCTGCGCCCC
>NW_010544345.1:396-5695 GCF_000687285.1 Phaethon lepturus | reverse complement strand
TGCCCTTGGCTAGCGTGAGCCAAGCCGAACCCCTGTCCTCAGCGCCGTTGCCGCGGGCTCGTCTCGCCTGGGAGGGGCGAAGCCGTGGCTGCAGAGGGGGAGGGAGGCGGGTGGCAGCGCTGACTTGCTCTCCTGTGAGCACCCGAACAGCTCATCGGGCGCCGAGCTGGCACGTCTCCCGCAGACTGCGGGTAGCAGAGCCTGCCTTGATGAGCTTCCTCTTCCCCAGGTGCATTTTGAGGTGATAAAATGGTAAATGAAAACGCTGCTGTTACTCCTTCGAGGGGTCTCCGAGGTGCAGGCGGCTGCGTGCCCGTGCTCCTGCCGTTTGCCTTCCTGCTGGTTCCTTGCGCAAGGGGCCGAGCACGTCCTGTAAAACGGTGCCGGCGCTGCTGGTCCTGGGTGCCGGGGTCTGCTGCGGGGGTCTGGGGAGAGCTGACACTCGCCTGCACATCAGTTTGGCAGTCCGAGCGGAGCGGGAGCCAGCTCTGCTCCAGGCGCTCGGGAGGGACGGAGGAGGATGCCGAAATAGCGGGGAGCTTGCATGCACGAGCGTGGCCTGACCCTCCGGAGCAGAGTGCTCCCCGGGCGCAAGGCTGCCGCGAGGGACGGGGTACCAGCGTGCCCTGCTCTCCTTGCAGTGAATGTAACGCTGCAGAAGCCAAAGTGACCGTCTTCGCATACCTCACCCCCTGCTTCAACGACTGCGGGCCGTACGGGCAGTGCAGCCTCCTGAGAAGACACAGCTACCTCTATGCTGGCTGCAGCTGTAAGGCTGGTGAGTGCGTTTTCCTGGGAAGCTTTGCCACCCTCCCCAAGGGGAGGCCATGTTTTTCGGTGGCGGTGTTTGGGTTGGGGAGCCTGGGCTCTGGCGTGGCTGCCAGGAGCAGCCTGGGGTCGCGGCACCTCACCGAAGAGCCCTCAGCACCCGTGGTGCCTCTTTGGGAGCGCTCTGACTTCCCCGAGGGATGCCGGGTTCTGGGAAGCACGGAGCAGCCCAGGGGAACTGGGGAATCAGGCTGACGACAGCTTTCTGCTGAATCACCCGGAGCAAAACACCCCATCTGCATATTCCTGACCCAGAAACAAAGTGGAGGGGCAGCCTCCCCGGGCTCTGCCTGGCAGGGAGCTGGCTGGAGGGGCAGAGCTGCTGGCTCGGTTTCCGGTGGCACGGTGATGGGATGGATGCTACCTTGACCGTGGCGTGCCTGCGCGTACCCAGGCTGCCCTGTGACTGACCTCCTTTCCCCAAAAGAAAGGCACGGGCCTCCTAATCGTGAATCAAACTAATTGAAAAAAGGGGGGGAAAAAAAAAAAAAAAGGCAGGTTTGTGTTTGTAGAAGGCTGCCTCAGCTCGGTCCTTGGCATCCCTTCAGCAGACTGAGAGCGGACCCCGTGTCAAGCCTAGAGCGTGCACTGTGCTCCGGGAAGTGTTCACTCCCGGCTGGGTGCGGAAGTGTGTGGGTTTGGTCACCCTGGAGAAGGAGCTGGAGGGGCGTTGAATCGCACCTTCCACTGCCCACGGGGGTCACGGGGACCCTGAAGCCGGGCTCTTCTCGGGGAGCGCAGGGAAAGGGCAAGAGGCCACAGACACAGGCTGCAGCAAGGAAATTTCCAGCTAAATCGAAGAAGGCAAATTTTCCCCCGTCAGGGTTTTTCATCCGGGTCTCCATCCTTAGAGATCTCCAAACTCAGCTGGGCAAGGCCCAGAGCAACCTAAGCTGGCTTTGCGGTTTGCCCTGTTGGGAGAGGTGGTAGGACAGGGGCCCGTGGCTTCCTCAGTGCTGTGGATCATTCCCCACCCTGGTTCCTGGGGTCTGTAGGGATCTTGCACCCAGCTTACACAGTCTGAAGCATTTGGGCCCCGAATGCTGGACGTACTGCCAGCAAGTGGCGTGTGCGTTGGGCTACTGTAGGGATGAAAAGCACCAGCCCGGACAGACCCGTGGGGTACGCAGGATGGCCTCTGCTGTGCGGGAACAGCCTGGGGGATGTCCTCAGAGCAGACACGGGGCCCTGCTGGGGTTCCCTGAGGCTTTCCACAGCGGAGCACGTGGTGAGAAACGAGACCACCTCGAGAACAGGAGTGTGAATGGCTGATGGAGCGAGGGAGAGGAGGCTCAGGGACAGCCCAGGGGTGTGACTGCCGCTTCCGCGGTGTCCCAGGCTCCTGCTGGGTGCTGCGGGAGGACGAAGTGGGGCACGCCGGATCCACACGCGCCTCTCCACTCCGCAGGTTGGGGCGGGTGGAGCTGCACGGACGACACCAAGGCCCAGTCTGTCGGTGTGCAGAACCTGGCCACCCTCCTGCTCACCCTGAGCAACCTCATGTTCCTGCCAGCCATAGCGGTTGCTGTTTATCGCTACTACCTGGTGGAGGCCTCCGTCTACACCTACACCATGTTCTTCTCCACGGTAGGGTTTGCCTTTTGCCAGGTCCCCTTGCCAGCTCCCCCCGAGCATCAGGGATGCTGCGTCAGACTGAAGTCCTCGGTGGAGCAGTCCATCCTGGAGCTCCACAAGGAGCTTCTAGGATCGCTGGGCAAGCACCTCCGTGGACACGTCCTGCCCCTTCAGAGCTTGTCAGGAATGTTATTTCCACTGGGCAATTCCGCCCGCGCTGCGGGTGCTCGTATTTGGGGGTGGGACCCCAGGCAACGGAGGTGGGGTGGGAGCATTGTGCACTTGACGGGTGCTGTCCGAGGAGCTCTTGGCTGCTGCTGGGAGGGTGCGGGTTGATGGCTTCTCTCATCTGCTTTCCATAACGCCACGGTGGTTTGGTGGAGCTTCCTGGAGGCGCTGCCAGGAGGGGTCCTGGCTGCCGTGGGCTGAGCCTTTTCCTGCCTCTCCTTCCCGGGAAGCTGTGAGGTGCTGCTGGATTCACGCTAGCCTTTGCTTTTGTCCCCGGCTCTAGTTCTACCACGCGTGTGACCAGCCAGGCGTCGCGGTGATGTGCATCATGGACTACGACACACTACAGTACTGTGACTTTTTGGGCTCTGTGGTGTCCATCTGGGTGACGATCCTGTGCATGTCCCGGGTGAAGAAGATCCTGAAATACGTGAGTGTCGGGTAACCCCGCACGGCAGGGCCAGACCGGAGCCAGCCAGGCCACGGGTGGCCATGCTGAGCCCTCTCACCGCTGCGTTTTCATGAGAGCCCAGCCTGGTGACAAAGCCTGTTTGTCACCCAGTGCCACCCTGGTTTTTAAACCAGTGGCTTGTTTTGTCCCAGGAGTTTGGATCATGAACCTGTGTGCTTGTAGGGCCGGGGCCGGAAGGGACTGAGGTTTGTGGGGGAGGTTTGTGGGTCCTCTGGTTTAAGGTGCTGCTCCCCAGCCCTGCACGCGTGGGGACGGTGAGGCCCTCCCTGCCTCTGGCGCGGCTGGCTCTGCCCCGGCGGCCGGGGGGGCGGCGGGCTCGCCCCTGGGGGCGGGGGAGCCGCTGGTGAGAGCGGTGGTGTCTCATTCCCAGGTCCTTTTCGTCTTGGGGACCCTGTTAATTGCCATGTCCCTGCAGCTGGACCGCAGAGGGGTGTGGAACATGATGGGTCCCTGCCTCTTTGCCCTCATCATCATGATCACGGCATGGGTAAGTAAGGGCAGCCAGGCAGGACTTGCTGCCCTCTGCTCCCCTCCCGACAGTGATGGTGGCAGAGCAGACCCCAGGCTCCGGCACTTCTACAGGCATGACGTGATCTCCTTGAACCACCCAGGTGGAGGAGGCGCAGGGGAAGGGGTTCACCCTCCATCCCTCCAGTAGCTGAGAAATCCCCTGGTTACGGGTCTCGGCACAGTCCAGCTGCTGCAGCTCCTTTAGAGCGAGCGCGTGTGGCTGCGGTGTTGTCCCAGAACGGTCGGTCGGCTGTTGTCCGTGCCCCGGGCAGGAGCTGTGGCATCTGCGCTGGGCTTCGGTGCCACAGCTGGAATAGGGGCTTTTGCACGGAAGAGGTGGGGCGACGAAAGGGGGGAGGCTGAATTTCTCGGGGGCAGCAGGCGCACCCTCTTGTTCTGAGGCTGGCAGATGCTTCTGGGTCAGGCAGCGCTGCCTGTTTCCCCCTGCCTAAGCCTTCTGCTTGGCTGCTTAACCCTCCTGTGCTCTGACACCTCCAGGTTTACCACGGAGTGAAGCGCAGACACTGCTACCCCTCCTCGTGGAAGCGCTGGGTTTTCTACCTCCTCCCAGGGATCACCTTGGCTTTCATTGCCATCTCAGTATACGCGTTCATGGAAACCAATGAGAACTATTACTACACCCACAGCATCTGGCACGTGCTGGTGGCTTGCAGCGTTGCTTTCCTGCTTCCTCCTCGGGACAAGCATAAGAAGCCCTGGGCCTGGTCCCAGAAGCTCACTTGTCGCTATCAGATCTGCCAGAACGACCGTGAGGAGCTCTATGCTGTGACCTGAACTGCCTGGCTCCTGGTCGCGGAGGTGGAGGGCTGGGGAGGTGGCTCTTCGCCTGGGCTGCCCCGCTCTCGCACGTCAGCAATCCTCTTAGGTGCTCATTCACTGCCCGGGAGGGTGCAGTACGGACTGGGGTTCAAGATGAAGACGGTGGGCTTGGCTTGTGAAGGCAAGTTTGAGGCCACCTCTGCTTTTCTGCTGGGATGAGGCAGGTTCTTCGTGGTTCGTAGATCAAGGAATGTCCCGTGGCTCACCTCCCCGTGGCCCTGGGGGAAATTGCCAACACTTCTGCCCCTCCTGCTGCGTCCGTGAGGCGTGGGCTTAGCCCATGCCGCGCTGGGGCCGGGGCTTTGGCTGCTGGGCTCTTCTCTGCACCCCTGTCCTAGCAGAGGACTGTGGGGCGGGGATTTCCCCCACCATCCTGCAGTCAGCATTTGAACCCAAGGGAAGAACAAGGTTTCTTCTGATCTGGGGGGCAAATGCTGCCGCATGCCCTTGGTGCTGAGGGGGAGGGAGGGAGCTGGTTTCGGCGTGCGCTGGGCCCTTGGCCGCCGTCTCCGCAGGGGTCTGGAGCCTCTCTCCCCGTGAAACAGGCAGTGCTGCTCTTACCTAGTCCTGATTCTGGGAGGGGGTGGAGAATGAGGCCGGGACTTGCGCCCTGGATTCAGGATCAGACTTGGCAGGAATGTGAAAAAATCCTATGTGGGGACACGCAAAAGGCGTCGGGGGCATCTCGCCCAGAGCTGTGAAACCTGCCGCAGTGCAGGGTTTAGTCTTAAGGTTAGCCCTCCGAGCTCATCGGGAAGGAGCCGGGCTGCTGCGCTGTCCCCTTCCTCTTTCAGCGTTCAGGTACTCGCCGTCTTGCTCCCTTTTCCTTTTTTTTGGTGGTTTTTT
>NW_010544345.1:0-286 GCF_000687285.1 Phaethon lepturus | reverse complement strand
CCCACCCGATCGGAGCCCGCCGCCGCCGCCCCACCCCCTCAGCAGCATCACCGTGGGCTCCTTTGCAGCGTCTGCCTCGCCTTAGCCTTGCCGTAGGGTAGGCAGGCATCAGAAAGCCAGGGCAGAAACTTGGCAACCGGGAAAGTTCTCTTTGCCCATCCTTATTCTCTAGATAAGGGCTGAAATACATTGTTCCTTGCTGGTTTCTTCCTCCTCAGGCGGCTTTGGGGAGGGAAGAGCTGTTAATGAAGGATTTGCCTCCTCGGGGTTCTTTCTTTGCTTTGAA
>NW_010544344.1:0-560 GCF_000687285.1 Phaethon lepturus | reverse complement strand
GCCCTGGTGCCGGGAAGGTGCTGCGTCGGCCCTGCTGCCCAGCATTTGCCACGCATCCGCCGTGTGTCCACCGTGCACCCGCCGTGCATCTGCCACGCAGCCCCTCTGCATCTGCCACATCCACCGGGCACCCGCTGTGCATCCGCTGTGCATCCTCTGTGCATCCACCATGCATCCACCCTGCATCTGCTGTGCATCCGCTGTGCATCCACCCTGCATCCACCGGGCACCTGCTGTGTATCCTCTGTGCATCCTCTGTGCATCCACCATGCATCCACCCTGCATCTGCTGTGCATCCGCTGTGCATCCACCCTGCATCCACCGGGCACCTGCTGTGTATCCTCTGTGCATCCTCTGTGCATCCACCATGCATCCACCCTGCATCTGCTGTGCATCCGCTGTGCATCCACCCTGCATCCACCGGGCACCTGCTGTGTATCCTCTGTGCATCCTCTGTGCATCCACCATGCATCCACCCTGCATCTGCTGTGCATCCGCTGTGCATCCACCCTGCATCCACCGGGCACCTGCTGTGTATCCTCTGTGCATCCTCTGTGCAT
>NW_010544343.1:10844-34776 GCF_000687285.1 Phaethon lepturus | reverse complement strand
GGGCCGGCGGGGCACGGCGTCTAATTAAAGGCAGGCTGCCTGCTCCGGGATGCCTCCCAGCTGGTTGTTGGCATTTCTGTGATTGACAAACAGGCAAAAATATATTTATCCAAGGATTATCTATATTGAAAAACGGACGTGGGATTTTGTCTTTGTAAACAGTGCGGTAATATCTGCTGTTTGAACAAAAGGAAGGGTATACTTTCCTACCATTTAAAACGCCAAAAGCTCCCATATTTAAGTGAAAAGGAGAGAGATTTGGTTTTATTGATCCTGCTTGCTGAAGATTTTGGGTGTTTTTAAAAAGATCTGTGACTAAGGGAGCAGTGGGTTGATTTTCGCTTTATTGGAAGTGTTATTAAGAAGCGCACAGCATATAAGTTATTAGAGAGATGTGTGCCCTTGAAAACAGCCCTTAAAATCTTGCACAATTAGGAAAATTTGGAATGATCCAGCATATTTCCTCATAGCGAGAAAAGTCACTTTGATATATTGAGGGCCCAAAATGTAACACTGCATTGCTCTGAATAATAATTTTATTTTGAAAAAATACATTTGAAGAGAGCACTTTGTTACAGATGGGAACACAGCTACTTCCACGGACCTAAATTAGGCTACAGAGAAATAGCTCCTTCAGAAATGAACACCCACTGTTGCTCAGACAGATCCTTCCCTATCATCCACCTACAAATAATCCCATGGATGTTCAAGACATCAAAGGACCGAGTCATTGTGTACATTAGCCATGTGTGTTGGTCAAGAGATGAACAATACGCAGGACAAAAGACCTTCCGCCAAATATTTGTCAGTTAAATCTATTGTTTATGCAAAATACTGAACTGGCTGCCCTCCAAGGTAAGTCTTTTTATCCACAAAGCAGAAGCAGAATGAGTAGCTGAAAATTTTCCTCCTCGTTAATGTGTTTTGTTGTGCTCTAAAGGAGAAGGGCAGCAGTGCAAGGGTCTCGTTTCGCTTGGCCAGCTCAGCACAGGACCCCTCTTTTCCTAGGACTTGTGCTGACTTAGTGGGACTCATGCACGGGCTCAGGGCTGCTTTCCAGAAAGAAACAACTGTCCAAACACTTTGCCAAACTGGGGCTAGACTTGAAAGCAAAGCTCTTTGTCTGCTTTTTCATCTCTCGTCTCTGAATGAATGCTGCCGAAACAGTGCTGTGTGAAACTGGGAAGTGGCCAGCGTACAGGTGGCAGTGCCATCACCCTCGTTCCACCTCCCCACCGCCACCACAGTGGACACCAACCTTGGTGTTTCTCAAGAAGACACGCAAGAAATCCCCACCAAATATTGCCTTCTCAGTCTCAGCACATTTTCTGATTTCTCTGTCCTTCCTACCATGGGATGCCATCTGGCTCTGGGATGGGTCTCATTCCACACCACTTGCCACCCATCGGGCATGGCTTGCTCTCACATGCTGTATGTCGCTTGTTTCTTTGGTCTGACCCCTGGTCCAGCCTGTCTTGTATCTACTTATACCTTGAAGTCAAAACCCACCACGGCTGACATACAAGTTTCATTGCCCCCTAGACCTGCCCGGGTCTTCTTTTGGGATGGGAAAACACAGTTGTCTCAAGGAACAGCAACTGCATCCAGAAGCCATGGACTCTAGCTCTGCCTCCGAAAAACGCAGCAGACTTCAGCAAATCGTACCGTCTTTCTGCCTTCGTTCCCCATGGTGTATAAAAATGGGGGTTTACCTCACAGCAGCTTTGTGAGAATTAATTCATATTTATGAAATGCTTTTAATACGTAGGGGATGACCTGATCACATTTATACTATGACTTCCAATAATGTAATTCCATTGACATCCAAATCCCTTTTTACACTAGGATGAACATGTTCAGAATTAGGCAGAGAAATATCTCTAAAGAAAAGGCAGGTTCCTTGCAAAGAATTTAAATTAAATAGTCATTATTACCTTGTAATTTATGATCTGAACACAATCCCCTATTTTGGTAAATAAAGCTCAGATGATTTCTTGTGATGTGCATATTGCTAAAATTCAAATATTGTTGAACATATGTTGTTTTTCTGTTTAGCTGTTTTTTTTTCTCTCCTTCAATCAAATATACAAGGGTTTTTTTAAGGAAATGTCAAATGTTGAAAACAAGACTGCTATCTTACAAGTTTCCATCTGGACAAAGATATCACTCTCTAATTTTTTTACTCGCCTTAGAAGCTGGTCAGAGGCGTAGTGCTGTCAGCTGAACTCAATTCTATTTCTTAAGCTTGCATTATTAATTTTGCATCATGATGAGATATTTACTCAAAGAGGCAGATAGTTCCTTGCTTTAAAAGTGATGTTATTTGCAGGAATGACCACACTTTTTTTTCCCAAATGAAGTTATGCAAATCTGATCGACTAAAGTAAATGTTTCATAAAACCAATGACTGTTTAAATTGTGGGACTAAATTGTTTGTATATAAATATTACCTTTTATATTCCATTTGAGTTTTATGTAGATGAACACATTACTTTAATGACCTGCATTTACAGAGGGAGACAGGGAGAGTCTGACTCTGAAATCCTCAGCAGCCAGATGGCTGCCTTTTCTTGCATGAGATTAAAAGATGTTTCTCATTCACAGCCCTGCTTCGGAGGCAAATTAATATAGCCAGCTAAATTGCTTGTGTTTTTGGAATAAAATTTAAAGAGAACTTTTTAAAGCAATTGGTGTCACAGGTTCCTAGAGCAGATTGCTCTCCAGGTACAGCATGCTGGTTTTAAACATTCAGTAATTAATGGAAAGTATTCCGTGTTAATTGACTGCTTCAGGAAAGGGAAATATAATGACTCCTTATTAATCATGAAAAGAGACATACAGCACGGAGGCACTGCAATAATTGCACTAACGGTTGAGAAATGTTAATTAATGAAAAGAACAATGATGTAAGAAATTAGCTACATAATGCTTGCTGCTGATGGAGATTGTGCTTTAAACACATTATTTAGCATGGCAGCTACTGGATGTTGCCTTAAATAGCAGGCACCTCTTACCCTTTCCTTCAGTCAGCTAGAGAGTTCCAAATGTTGCCGGTGTTTTGGTTTTTAATGAGCCAAAAGATGCTCCCCGAAACTATATTTTCTGAAACATTTTCAGTTTGAACTCCTGAACTCAAAACTATTCAAACAGATTGACAGCATTTGACTTATATAAAAATATTATCCAAGTGTAAAAGAGCATGTTAGTGCTTGTGTGGTGGGGAAAAACTTCTTGTTAGATGGGCTGAGCTAAGTAGGTTTGCCAAAAAGATAACTGCATCATGACTTCTTTCCCCTTTTTAATTTTTCTACTTTTTAACGAATTACCGGTCCCCTGAAGAATTTAGAGCAAGCATCCTGTCATATTTGTGCCTAGCTTGATGTAAAAATCCATAGGATATTAAAATGCAGAACAGTTCTGGCAACTAATCCGACAGCAGTAGTGTAGAGCTCACAGTCATTAACAGATTGAAGGCCCCAAGGTTTCCACCATCACTCTGTTACACCTTTAAGACAGCAACAGGGTGAGACATATCCATCACTCTGAACGCTTTAGAGCAGGTCAAACTATTGGTTACAAATAAATTGCCTAGAAGTGTAGCTCTTCTTTTTTCTCTTCAGGACGAAGATTTAATTCTTATGGATGTCTTCGTATCTGCATGATCATTTGTGCACGGAAATGTCAGCCTGTGAGGCTTTCAAAAATTATTCACAACAATTCTGTGGGAATTTTGGCCTCCTAAGTCACATGTTACCTTGTCTGTATGACATGGGGATGGTACTAATATATGACAAACAGTAAATAAAGGTAGAATAACAAAAGTACTCATTTTAGCTCTACCATTACAAGCATAAAATTATAGATGCAGAAAAAAATGAATGTTCATCAAACACAAAACATTTTTATAAGGAATAGCTCTCAACAGGATGTCTCTGTTTGCAATAACACAAGACAGAAATACATCCCTTAAGTGAGTAATCTAAAACCATCGCAGGGGGGACTCAGTCCACAAGTGTATAACCAAACAGTGCAGTGCTTCATGCATCGTAGAACAGGGACAGGAATGGTTTTATCCCTCATCCTTCCAACCCATGTGCTGGCCCTTGCTGGTTTTCCCAGGGCAGCTCTCTTGTGGCCATTCCTGCACCCATGAGTTTTATTGCTCCTGAATTTCTTTTCCAGATGGAACATCCTTGGGCTCCAAGGTGCTCTCCTCAGCTCCTTCATCGAACCCATGTACTTGCACAGCATCATTGTGGGAAGCCTCTATCACACTGGCCACCTTTCCCGGGTAATGAGCCATAGAATAGAAGACATTGGTCAGCTGCCAGCTTCATACCGGCGCAATCAGCTGCTTCTCAGTGGTAAGCAAACACCTGCCTGCAAGATAAATGATCCCCTCTCCCATCACTAATTGTGCCGGTCACCAACAGGAAAGTTTACGTGTTTGTAAGTAAACCATGAGATCATGCTTTCTTTTTTTCCTGAAGAGTGTGAGTTTGTAGAATGAAGAAACTTAAATCCAGTTCCTTTTTCATACGCAGTGACTGGAGGAAGGATCAGCAATGGATATAAGCTGACTAGGAAAACTAGCACCGTACAAAGACTGCTCAAAGTGGAAAAAAGTGTATGACTAAGTAAAAGATTTCTAAAAACCAGGGAGGAAGTTTTCAGTAAATTTTAGGTTTAACTCTCTCCTGTCCCACTCTCCCTTCACCTAGCAAGCACACAAATGTGTGGAGTCAGGAGAACCAGCCCTCAGGTCTCTGGCCCTGTGCATGCAACCCCACCATCCATGTCCCTTACCTGGAGCCCCTGCTCCTTCACCACTCGCTAGCCATTGTGTTCGGAGAGATGGCCACGAGAAAAGGGCTCTTTGTTCATGCAGGAGACCCTGCCTACTCAGCAGACCTCGGCGATGCATTGCTGCCACCTGATGAGGTTGCTGCTTCTTGGGTGAGCATCTCTGTGCTTTCCAACTGTCTTTTGGGCTACTCTTCCGCCACCACTTCTCCTTCCCAGCCCCTGTCCCTACCCCAGGTGTCTGGTCCTTTCTTCTCCATTGCCCTGACTCACAGTTCCTTAAGCACCAGCCCAGAAGCAGCTGCCTGGTTTCATCCCAGCAAAATCCTACAGTCTTGAATGCCTTCAGATCCTCATGAGGCATGTGAACGCTAAGGACCACCAGTTCTGCACAGGATTAGACCCTTATATGACTTTCAGGCTCTGATAATTGTTCTTTAGAAGGATTCCCTGAGACATTAATACAATGTCAGAGTTACAGGGGTGGGAGGATGGGAGGTCAGGATGCTTTAGTGGAGTACACCATCGCCTTTCAAAAAGTCCTCTATGTTCCTCAGCCAGGAGAGTGCTATTTTATCCCTTATCTATTTCATGTTCCTTTTTTTTTTTTTTAATGTGTCCTTGTGACAAAATTAGTCTGGCTGAGGCAGAAGTGATAGTTTAGCCACTGGGGAAATTCTCAGGTTCTGTGTGGTTTAGTACATCTGGTAAGTGTAATGTGCATGTACGCGTTATGAGGTGAGTAGGTCAAAAGGCTTATTCTTATTTGAACAGCTTATCTCCATTTTTTAACTCTTTTGTGAAAGTCAAAGATTGTGCAATGCAAGTATGCAGGAAACTGTGCTCCACACTCCTCCACCACCCCATGCCCCCTCCTGCCCTGGTCCAGCATGGGCATGACTCAGCCCCATCTTCCTTCCCACGCCACATCGTGGGAGGGAGGAAAGGACTCACAGCTGGTCAGGAAAAAATCTCCCCGTTTCCCAAACCTGGCTGCTATTGTGGCAACCCCTGAAGCCTCTGCACCTCCCACTGGGGAAACTGATCTCGTCCTGTGCCAACCCTAACTCCTTGTAAGCCCACCCATACGCTAAGATCAAAATCACACCCACTTTCACTCTGTCTGCAGGACGCACAGGGAAACCCACTTGAACTGCTGAAGGACTGAAAACACAATAAGGGATTTAATAAAAGATTTAACCACAGAACAGCTATTGCTTTGCTGGGTTGTCCTTGCAGAGTAAAAGTAATGGCTCATACTTGGCCCAAGTGCATATTTATGTCCAAGAGTCATTGCCAGAGATTTCAAGGGAGTTAGAAACCTATCAGAGGGGCCCTTGTGTCACTTTAAATATCTGCATGTTTCATGGCTGGCTTCCTCCTTCCTGGAGACTTCTGTTTGGAAAAGCTTTCACTTTGCTTTCAGTCGTGTTTGTGGGTTTTCTTCAACCCAGGAGAAGCAGTGGGAGGAATCTGTCTCTCTCTGTCTACATTGGTTTTGTCTACAAAGCCATTATTTGTAATCTTCCCTCCCCCACAAATCCCAGGGAGCCAATACTTCTTAAAACTTACATTGCTGAGGCTTGTGCTGCATTTCTCTTACCTGGAAAACTGTGCTGACAGCATATCCAATGACTAAGGAGATGGGCACGTGGCAAAAGCCAAAATGAATGCATTAGAGACCAAATCTCAGCAACCTGAGCCAGGCAACTCCACCTCCCATGCTCCTTTCAAGGATCAGACCAGCCAGGGATTTCAAATTGCAGGAGTCCTTCAATTATAAGGATGCCAATCAATCACAGCAGTACAAACATTCCAATGGAGAGGAGAGTCACAGTGTGAGATGAGATATCCTGAGATAACACTGGAGCCCCACAGAAAAATAATCAGTGAGTTTTTCCACTCACACCAGTCCCAGACAGATGGAAATCCATTCATTTGCTGGGATTACTCCTGGGTATACTTTTTAGAAGAAAGAAAAGCCCTGTGTCATTTTTATTTCCTTTTCTCTTAAGATTGAGGCCATTCTAAATGGTATCCCGAAGAGGCACGAGGCTTTGCTAAGAGAAAGAGGAGAATGAGGACAGATTTCAGTACATATCCCACACTACTCAAGTTCATTTTATTTGTACAAAGGCTTTCCTTTTTCTTCCAGTTTCTATGGTCTCCTATTGTACTCTCTGTTGTGTTGGTTTTAAGGAGGATGTTTTACATAAAGGAGAGAAAATGATCTAGATTATTTGGGTGTTACCTTTCAGGTAAAATCAGAACAATTATTTGTCAAAAGAAAAACATGAAAAAAGTGTTAAAAAGTGATCAAAAACAATCAGGCTCTATATTTGTGTCTGTCATGAGTCTCATGGTGTTTTCTTTAAAGCTTCTTCTCTTGCATTTGGAAAATGGTGTGAAAATTTCTTCTACTTGCCTAAATACGTGTATTTATATATGATAATATATGACAGCTGGGAAGAGAAAGCATGAAAGCCAAAACAGCACGGAGGGTGTTCCACGCACTGGGGCAAGCTTCCAGCTCTCACAGACGTCCACTGGGAGCAGAAGGAGGTCCCAGGCTGGGCAGGGGCATACACGCCCCATCTCCCCACTGGTGGGCACCCACAGCCTGCTCTGTGCCCCGTGCAGCCTTTTTTCTTTTTCTCTGGTCTGTGTTTTCACAGCATTTCTACTGCTTTAGTGGCCTGTGGCAACTTTGCACAGCGGGGCTGTTTGCTGTTGGTTTTTGGCACTCAGTCCGCTAAGCTTTTGGGTGCTATCTTGGCAGAGAGCGGTGCAGGGTGTCAAACAGCCCATTTTGATCTGGTTGCATCCTGTTCTGTACAGAGGCGTTTGAGCAGCACCAGAGAGCTGTCTGATTTTCAGGGGCTCGGTTCATACCCTGTTGCCTAGGTGAACTGGAGTTTTAGATGCAGACTAATCTGTTATCTCGGGGCGGGGGGAAGAATTGAAAGAGGTATTAATACAACATGAATGTGTTTACAAATCCTGGCTGAGGTTATGACTTAGCTATAATTCTCTTCTAGACAGAGGCAGCGTCCCTGCCACTGCCGGCCCTGCGCAGCCCTCCACCTCCCCGGTGGTCTCACTCGCAGCATGTTTAATGCAGTGACGGACGCCACGTTCCCACCAGCTCCCGTCTCCTCCCGCTATGCCTGAGATCAGCAGACGCTTATGGTGTGCGTCTGCTCTGAAAATGAGATCCCTGAGTGAGAAGGGGCACTTTGGAAAGGAGGGGCTTTGATCTCTCTTCTTTAATCTCCTCCTCTTTGAACAGCCCGTGTCAGTACTTCTCCCTCTCTGCAAAACTTCTTTGAAACCCTTCAGCAGAAAATGCAAAGGACCTTTCTCTCTTGCTCTCCACCCAGGAGCAATGAAAGCAGGTCCCATCAAGCTGTGCAAATCATGAGCTGTTGCTGGAGATGCTGCAGGCAGGGCTCCAGTGGGACCTGCCATTTGGAAACAGAGATCCAGCCCTGGCACTGGCCTGTCTGGGGGCAGCTGTGCCACCGCTCCTGCCCACCGGCATGGTCCCCACCTGCCTGCTCACCACAGTGGCTTTTGTTGTCCAAGTTTGTAGGCCAACGACCCACAAAGCAAATTAGTAGAGAGGGACTCAACAGCTGGATCCAGAAACATCACCCAATGCCCACATTTTCCAAAATATTCAAACTGCTTCAGGTCACTGTCTTTTCCAGCCTTGGAAGCTCCCAGTGTTGATTCTTTGCTCTCAAAAGCACTAATGAGCAGGGCAAGGCAGAGCTCACTTGGTTGCATTTATCCTGTGCTGGAAAATAAACCAACCAATTTCTTTATTCCTCTTATTTCCTTGCAAAGCCTAATCCTTCCCTGGTTTCAGGTACAAGAAATGAGAAAGCGACAGGCGTCATGGAAAGGTTGAACTACACTAAATGCTTAAGAAAAGGCAGGAATTTACCTGATTAAAAATAACTCTCTCTCATGTACACACCCACACCCGACCTTGCAGCCCTGACCTACATTTAGAGCCAAGGGAGATCTCACCCATGTAGGCAGTGGACTCCTGTATGTGATTCAGATGTCCAAAACTGGTGATGTGAATGACACAAAGGTCATGCAGTCACCCCAGGTGACCAAAAACATCATCATTGCAGCTGTCTAAAACTAAATAAAATGCATTCCACTTAAAGATGTTCAAAATATTGCCATTAACTATTTCTTGCAGAGATTGTTGCACCCATACAAGATAGGAATCATGCAGGCAGACACAAGGTGGGAAGCAAGAGTTTTCTATGTAGGTCTGTGATGTCTACAAGGTCATTATTAACTTGGATCTAATAATCTCTCTATGATGATGAAACGTATGTTTTGTATTTTCTTATACCCCATTTATACCCGCTGTGATCTAGACTTCCCACCACAGTGAAGGCCCCAGCAGTTAACAGCGGGTGAATACGCTGGACCACGGAAAGCTCACCTGGAGGAACTCATGGCAACAGCACTTTGCTGCTTACTTCCTTTTAAAATCCAGTTATCCCATTAAAGCTTTTCTGAAATATTTCACTCAGCAACTGTCACGCTGCTGTCAATACCACACACTATAATCTAATGGCTTTCCTTAGGCTAACAAAAAGTTTGCCTGCCAGGTGGAAAAACACCGATAGGAATTGCTAAATTATGTCTCTCTAAGGTAATCAGCCTGGTAAGGTTTAACCAGTGGTGACAACAGCGCGTGCAATGCACCATGCCGGCGTGTTCACTCGAGGATGTCTCATGTGCCAAAACTACCCACCACACATTAGCAGCTTCTGAGGGTTTTGAGCACTAGATGTTACTGGTGTTCTTCTCTCCTGCCAGGGGTTAGCCACGCTGACGCTCGGCAGCCCGGAAAATCTCCCGGCTTCAGTGTGAACTGGATTGTGGGGAGCACCGACCTGGAGGTTATCAATGCCACAACAGGGAAGAGGACCTGCGGGAGTCCCTCACGGCTCTGCAAGCACATGTTCTTCACTCGGTGGGCAAAGCTTCATGGCAAGGTAGGTCTGATGCACTGACAGGACACTGCCACCAGCCCTCAGTGGGCTAGACCTTACCCCAAGAATCAGCCCGGTTTTAGCAATCTCATGATGAAGCTGCAGCTTCCACAGGTGTCCTGCATCCCTGCTGGTGGGGCCTGGGAGAGGATCAGGAGCCAGGAACCTGTGGGGTCAGCTATGAGAGCTGAGAGTCGAGCCAGCTGAGGGCAGAAACCCAGGTGGGTTTGGAGGAGAGATGGATGTTCTGATTGTCCTTGGCGATGGAGCCATGCTCAGATGAGCAGTTAAAAGCCAAGGGAGTGTTAAGTAAGTGTCCATACAAGAAAAACGTGGTAACTTTTTATGCATATTACCCCAAGTATCCCTTTGACTCTAATGGGATTATTCAACTGACTAAGTCTTAGATGCCTGAGGGCAGTGTTTTTCATCACCTTGGAGGCATCTACCTCGCTTCATTGTTCCACAGGCATTTAAACTCCCAACCTAAACAGCTTCCAATCACACCCAAGTTAGCTGACTAAAGCAGGTGCTATGGATTGTCCATTCCCCTCCTCTTCCCCACTCTCCCAGATGTGTTGACAAATCCATACAACAATACAGCTGCTCCGCACAGGGTGAGTGGTCAGGTGCTGAAGGCTCTCTGATTTCATTACATCCAGCAGCAGTACAATTGAATGACATTAAAACTACAGGTTGTACTTAATTAAAATGGCCACCACCCCTTGACAGCCCTCCTTTCTCTAGGGAAGATGGCCATGTACTCCCCTTATTTGAAATGGTACTGAAGTCAACCTGCCCTTGTACTTCACTTTATCTCCCACAGACAGGAGACGGTGGCAGGACAGATAGATGGACAAAAACTACAGGACATATAGGAAGAAGCTTGATGTGGAATAAGGAAATTTTCCTTTCATTATTCCTGGTTCTGGAGTCATCATTTCTCCTCTTGCCTGACCTTTCAAGGACATGCTGAGGGAGGGAAGGACACAGATACCAAAGTGGTGAGCCTGACCCCACCACTTCCAGGAGAAGTAGCAGGGAAAATGCAGAGTGTCTCTTCAGGCCACCCACTCTCACTGCTAGAACATAGCAGAAATACAGCAGAATAGTGCTATAAGGAGGCTTGTCAAGAATTGCCCTGCAGTCGTTGTAGAGTGGGAGAAGATGAGGACAAGAGAAAATTATTTTATTAAATGCAAAACCCTTTTTACTGTTGGGAAATGAGTGGAAAAGAACAAGGCAGAGCGATGGCAGGGAAGTCTGGAGCCATTTCCACCAATGAAGTCATTTGGGAAGGCAAAGGGACAGGCAGCGTGGGGAGGTATGAGTACAAGCCCAAAGGGTTTGTTCTGTTCTGCAGGAGACCCCAGGGAAGGAGGCTGGTGGGACTCATCCCAGCCCAGGCAGTGGCATGACCTGTCCTAGCAGGGACCTTGAGCCTGGGGGAAGCAGAAGGGACCAGCCTGGGTTTTGTGCCCAGGGCTCAGTCACAGTTGTGGCACAGGTCCCGACCTATTTCTTGAGCAACAGGTGGCATGGGAAGGGGGCAAGAAGCACTCCTGCTGCCTCCAAAATGGAGGGATCCTCATGGGAACAACACCTGGGACAAGCTGGGCTCCAGGGCAGGCTATGATCAGGACTACGGCCGGGAGATCTGGACTGCACCTGACTGGCACTGGGGATGGGGTTGGGGCTGAGCAGGAGGGAGTAACTCAGGGCTGAGCAGGGCACTTGGCTTTTGACAAAACAAAGCATTTGATCATGTCATCAATGTCCACCAACAAAGGGGCAGCGGGAGGGGAGCCACCACCAGCCAGGACAGCTTTGGCCCATTGGCGCCGGGGCTGGCAACATCACCTTCCCTCGCTGACTGAGCCAAATGCCCCGTGCTGAACTGGCACCACCCGGATCGTAGCAGCTCTTTTCAGGCTGTGCATTTGCCTTTTCCTTTAATCTGTCCTTCAGCATCTCTCCTTTTTAGAGAGAAGGAAAACAGTGTTGTTTGCTCTCCAAGGCTGTGTTTTGAGGGTGCTTTTTCCTACAGGGTGCTATTTCCCTGGTCTGTAAGCCTTGGACTTTCACCCGTCTGCTCACTGTAAGGCGTTTTTCAGACTTTGGTTTCTTTCACACGATGCTGAAGCCTCACTGCTGCTGAGACTTGGGCAGGTCAGAGGAGGCCGTTTATTCAGTCCTTATGCAAAGCGAAGGGTGCTCGCTCCCATGTCTGTGCTCCGGGTGATGAGGGGCTGTGGACACGTGTTGCTGTCTCCCAAGGCAGCTCCCGGTCGGTGGCTCCGGTGTCCCAGAGGAGCACTCGCTTTTCCCACACCAGCACAAACCCTGATGCCTGATTCCTGCCCTGTCCTGAGTGGGTTTTACAGCATCTCTTACGGTAACACATCAAAGAGGGAAAAGGGGAGAGTGTGGGAGGGCACCCTCCTTCTTGTGTCTCTTGGCGTTACTCGGGAGCACTGAGCTGCTCCACTTCCTAGGCTGAACTGAGCATATTCTTTAAAGATCCTCAGAAAGGGTTTCTTCCCTTTTTTTTCCTAAAAATCATCTTAGCTGAGAAGTAGGGTTTTGCCTTTGTAAAACACACCAAGGCTTACTACTGCCTATGCCCACTCCAAGGCAAAGCTGTTTACCCCATCCCTCTTTGCAATGGCTCAAAACCATGCCACAGGCATTTACTGCTTCCCTGGTTTTTGTTGTTAAACCAAAAGAAAACACACAAAGCACAGTGATAGTTTGTTTGTTGCTTATGAAATGTAGACAGGAAGATTATACAGCTACTGAAGCCTCCTGTTTCTTTTGGCTCGCCAGTCGATTTTTTTATTTTTTTTTTTCCCCCTTCCCTGATTTTTGTTCTGCAGCTGAGCACACGAATACCAAGCCATGGAGACATGCCATCAGTGTACAGCGAGGCAAAGCTGGTGGCTCAGACGTACCAGTCTGTCAAGCAGCAGCTGTTTAAAGCGTTTCAGAAAGCCGGTCTGGGCACCTGGGTGAAGAAACCCCCAGAGCAAGATCAGTTCCTACTAACTGTATAAATCACTTGACACCTTTGCTACATGACCAGATCAAATCAACTGGAGGAAGGCTAGGCAGGACGCGTGAGCCGAGAGAATCGAAGCAGTTTGAGGTTTAATAGCAACCTCTGTGGGAATATTTGCTTTTAACTCTGTATTGGAAATACGTAAATAGAAATGTGTCTGATGCACTGAACTTGACTTTAGAAAACTGCTTTTTCATGATCCCTTCCCAAGAATGTACCTGCCCAAATTATAATGCCGCATCCACAAAGATTCTGCTTTTTATTGTTTATTGTTGTTGGTTATTACTGATTTGAGGCATTAGCAGGCCACCTGTCTGATTCACAATAGAGTTTGTTTTCCTTCATACAATCAGTGCAAGAGTCATCACTGAATAATGGAAAATGGAGAGTAAAGATGGACGTACCCCAGGCACATGGCATGACAGCAGGTCTCAGAGCATCCATAATCATCCATGTCTAACCTCTATGCAAAAAACATCCTGTTATCTGCCTAAATCTGTGAGAAAGAATTTGGATCTCAAAGATATGCAGCATTTTTAAACTCCGTTTTCCACTGCTGGCTCTGAGCACAAAGCTGGGCATCAGGATTCCCTTGGTTTTTCCACTTACTCCCTCTGATGCCTCGGACAAACTGCTTCCCACCAAATCTTCAAATCCGGCCACAGGTTTTACACGCTGCAAATGTTAATTATCCAGGCCCAGTTCGTCACACATGTTCTTTAGACACTGGCCGGGATGCAGATGCTCTTCAAGAGGGTGATTCAACCCTGCGCTGCCTGCGGAGGTGCACAGCTCTGCAGGGGCTGCCGGTGAAGACCAGTGTGAGGATGGAGGCAGCTCTGATGCTTCAGGTAGCTGCCTAAAATTAGGCAGGCTGGAGTCAGGACCCAGATTTCAAAGCTTGTAAGGATCCACAGCTCTAAATTAAGTGGGTGGGAGCTAAGGATGCTCCATACATCTGAAAAATCACTGGGTTGGGTAGCCACGACTCCGACATCCCAAACTAGAGAGCACATTTGATACTTGGCTCTTTCCTGCCTCAGTTTCTCCATCTGTCAAATGGGGATAATAATACTTATCTGCTTCACATCTAAGGAACTTGGCAGGAACAAAGTGCTCTGGTCACATGCAACGGTGTAAGCCAGATTCTGTCACTCTCGCAGTGAGTTTTACCTCACCACATAGCCCAATTGCCCTAAGTGCAGCAGATCCAACATCAGGCTTGGGTAAGGTCTTACTCTATGTAAGAGCTTTCAGATTCTAACTCTGTGTAAATGCCAAGTATTGTTATTACTATTATTCATGTTCATCTGCAGTTTGAAAAGCAGATGGAGATTTTCAGTTAGGAGTCAAGTAGTACCCAACAGTTAAATATTTTCTTCATAACTGTGGCTGGGTCTGATACAATCTCATCTTTGAACTATCCTAAACTTCATCAGAATGCAGAAGATACAGTCATGGGAGAACTGATCTTTGATAGTCCCACTGCAGAACCAACCTTCAAATGCCCTGTATATTTCTTTCAGGTTTGGGTTTTTTTAAATGACAGGATTTGCGGGTATATAACTACTGTTTTCTTTTTATTCCTGTGGTTCTCTTTAAATCTGTATATAACATGCTGCTACTGATTTGTGATAATTGTCTTGGTATTTTCTCAGAACTGTCAAGCTGAGTTACTTTTCAAACAACACAAGGCTCATATTTTTTCATGTAATTTCCTTTACACGGGAAACTGTTCCTATCAATAAAGATAGATGCTCTTTGTATAGGGTTTATCATGTTTGGAGAGCCATATACAGTAAATACATTGTTTATTGATGCCCACAATAGAATAGCTACAGTATTTTGATGAGATTTTATTTTTAGATTATAAACTACAAGATGTATCTATAGTGTCTTGTATAAAAACAATTGTGATAAACTAGCATTTTTAAATTAGATAAAACAAAGCTCTCCCCTTCCAGAAACCTTTTCAGCAAAACAATACATTCCACATTAACTACCAAAAAATATCTACAAAAATAATCCTTAGAGTAGAAATAGTTAAAAAAAAAAAACACAACAAACAAAAAACAAAAAACTGAGACGTTTCAATAATGGAAGCATTTTGTGGTAACCACTTTGTTGATACTTTGACCACTTTGTCAGCTCTTCTGATTAACATTCAGAATATTTTTGGCACCTCCAAGAACGGTACCTCCACACGGTCCCGTCCTCTAACGCAGCTGTCACTGGTGCAGAGCTCAGGTGTGATCTGGGCAGCACAGGTGCCGGGAGGCAGCGGGAGGTGGGGAGTCAGGCCCATGACTGGAGGTGTGGGAGAAGCTGTGGGTGACACTGGCAGTAGTGGTCCCAGGGGTTCCAGCTGCTCCCACCAAGGGAGAGAAACCACAGGGCAACCAGAGAGGAGGACAAGGTTTCTCACACGGAGATCCACGGGGCAGGGGGAAGCAGTGTCATCTACTTTTCCCCTCCAGGTTATTCCTTATCTAGCACACAAGAGACCTCAAGGGTCCTCCTTACATCTCCCTGCCCTCATCTACCCTCCTCCAGCCCTGGCATGACGTCAACTCAACTAATGCATATAGCTCCATGGGCTGGTGTTGCAGCTACTGTGACAAAACACCATGCCTGGTTATTTTTAAGGACAAAAAGAAAAGTGTGGTAGGATTGAATTATCCTTTGTTGCAAGAAATACATAAATGAAATCCTGGATTAATCTGCCAGAACGAATTTAGTAGTGGGGACCAAACCAAGTCCCCACTGCAAGTGGGCATCAGCTGATCTCATTGACGGCAATGGAGCTGCACCTGCTTGCACTAGGGTTGAATATGACCTTAAATGTCTCCTTCTTCTCATTACGTGCAGCGATAGAGTGTGATGGGACCACATCCCAGAAGCACACATGACCTACACGCAGCATTTCCTGAAGTGAAGGAAAACTTGCTCAGCAGTAATTCTTTAGTGAAGATTCTGTACATAACACGCATGAGTGAATTGCAATACTGTACTAATGGATGTACATTTGTAACATTTGTAAAAAAAAAAAGAAATAAAAAATACAACAAAAGAAAATAAATCTGAATTTACATATGTGAATTTGCTGCTAAGTTCTGTAAATTGCACTTCAGTGATACCTGATAAGTGAATGTTTCTGTTAAGTGAATAAAATGCCAAGTAAAATTGTTCTTTCACTGTTTGTTGACCATTTGTCACTGTGGCTTAGCAATCAGTTTGAATGGTCTCCAAAATGCTAGTATGTATGTTTACACACACCTACTGTAGATCTACGGCCAACATGTTCTTATTCAGTTTGGATTTGATGCACCATAGGAATAACACACTTGTACTGAGAGATGGATGTTTCTGTTCATGTAGAAGCAGCCATACAGGGACACAGTCCTATCCTGGAAGAAGATGTAACTGGGTCTGTCTCTAATCTGATCCTTCCAGGTTACTCTCAAAAGTCTTTCTTAATAAAAATGAAATACATTTTTGCAAACTCACACTGCATGGCACCTGCTGTATAAAACTACTTAAGAACTCTAAAGTGATAAACAAAAGGTCAGTACATCACTGCAGATTTCTTCTTCATTGGTGGAGTGGCCTTGGTTTATTCCTTAAACTATCAGTATTCAGCTACAGCAGACTAAAGTCACACTAAGCCCAAATGACACCAGCCACACAAAGGTATAATATGCATTACTGTATGACCATCACTTGGTGCCTTGAGATGATTTCCCTCAGCCAGTCCTCATAGAGATCATTGGTCTTACCAAAGCCTCCAAAGCCTTTCAGATGTGGCCACTGTCAAAGCATAAATACACTAACAGTGAAAATTGTCTAGAAAGATATTTCCCTGACTCCCTCCTTGTGAAGATTTGGTTCCAAGATGAATTGAGCCCGACAGTTCAAAGGTAGACCCACCAGCTTGCTGCCCCCATAGCTCTTTGCTCACTCATGTTGAAGAAGTCAGTGCCAGACCCACATGGATCATCCCATGGGTTTCATTCCCCAGCATAGTAGCTCAGAGGCTATGAATTATTTTATTTTCAAGCTAAGACTTTGCTGCAGTTGTTGTTCCTTAGCTTGGATCTATGTCATTATGTATTTGGATGGAATAAGGAGGACAGGGGAGAAAAAAGCATTTGCAGGGTGAAGTTGTCTGTGTGGAAAAAAGTCACCCTGAGCTGACCTGATTACACCACCCACAGTGGATTTTTGCCTTGAGTAATAAAAGCAACAGATTTTTAGTATTTGTAAATCTCAAAGTGCATTTGCACACATAAATTTTACTTCTTTAACTGGATATAGGTAAAGCAAACCCCATAGTCTCACCGTCACCACAGTCTCAGACACAGCAGTTACCTCCCTACCAGTAAAAATGGTCACAGTAGCGTAACACTGTCCTAAACAGAAAGGAGAGAAGTTACACCAGCAGAAAGGCAGTTTGTGCCACTATCCACCCTCAAGGTGATAAGCTTATCGTTATTTAGATGTCAAAAAAATGTAAACACACAAATTCCTCACTTGGTGAAAGCCATGCATGGCATTGGCTTTCCTCACAGAGGGGCTCCGGAGGGGACATGCTGAGACCAACCCCAGTGTAGATGCAGGGAACAAGCACAGCTTTGGCCATGAAGGGCGAAGGGTGGAGGTGAGGAGGTCTCTACAGAGGCTTCCCAGCAGCCTGGCAGCTCCTCAGCCCGCTCCTGGGCAGCTTGGCCATGGCTGAGCTCACAGCAGGCAGTTTCCAGTCTGTTTTCTCCTCTAAGAGTAGCTGCTACTGCCTGACCATGGCAGACACTGTGACACGATTTGGCTGCCGAAAACAACTACAAAGCAGTCATTAGGATAAATTGTATGGATGGATTCTGTGTTTAATCTCATTAAATTTAAAGGCTAAATACCAGAATTGCATTTAAAACTTTACAGGCATACACCCCAGCGTCGTCAGACATAGTTATTTCTTTTCCAACTGTATATTGGAAAAACAACAACATAAAACATGAACAAGCTGATATATTGACTAATAGAGGGCTTCAGAGAAGTACCTGCTTCTCAAGTAATATAAATAAGTCCTTCTGCTGCAGTTAAACCTTGATAGCCATGCTTGTGTGTTGAAGAATGAAATTGCAATTTAAGAGCTTTTAAAGCCTTTTGATTCATTACCGTTGTTCTTACTTTCCAGCCCTGAGACCTGATTACTTTGGCTGGTTTCAGCTTGATCATGTGGATACACCAGTTTAGATGGAAATCTGAGTGAAGTCAGAGAAAATCTGATGCTTTTTAAAGGATAGACACAGTCTGTTTGGATGCAAAAAAAACCACCCCAAACCCAAAATAACACAAAGGCATACAAGCCCATGCACACGTATAGACACATGTGGTGTCTTAGTACTCCAAGGCCTCCTGAATGAATAATGTGGCCTTGGAGAAAGGTGATTAATAATCATTGCTTCTTCAGCAATGAAATAGTTCTGCTCAAGTGCTTCATTCAATCTGGCTTTCCTAGTAATTAAATTCTCTATTAGAGAAGTTTATGTTCTATTTTATCAACTTCCTTTGCAATATAGAATTACTTCCACTTAGACCATTAAGGTCTTACTCTGCCATGGAGAGGAAAAGGTCCTGTTCATTCTCCTCTGGCCCCGAACAGATGTCTTCACAGCCTATACTGCCATGAAACGACCCAAGCCAAGAGGACAGAGCTCTTTCCTTTACACCCAATGTTACCAAACATCACCCCCTCAAAGAAAAATGAAGTTATGAAGAATGGTACATACTGTTGGGTCTGGTGAGTTCCTCTGATAGACTAACTGGTGCCTACCACTCCTTCTCCTGGGACGTCAAAGTCATGCTCAGGTGTGAGCGCAGGCTGTACTTCACATATCCACCAAGGAGGTGGTTTAACTGCAGCACCCTTCCCTCCCAGCACCGCCAGCCTAACTACACCCCGCCCTGCCTTCTACAGCATACTTTTTGCTACAGATTGTTTTGATTATTTGATTTTAACAAGTAAATTAAGGTGTTAACTCACTTAAGAGTGTTAATTCAAATCTATAATAAGGTGTATTTTTACTGCGGATTCTAAAGTAAATCGTTTTTTTCTAAAGCAAATTGCTTGTTCACATTCTGGTCTCAGTGGTAAAAGGAAGCATTTTCAGAAGTAAAAGCAGGTGCCAGCATCCTCTTGACACCACAGGGTACTAAAATCCTGACCATCACACAGAACAGTGAGACATTGGCTTCTAAATATCAGGTTTCAGTGGGAGATGAGGTGATATTCAAAAGGGACTTCTTAATCTACCTGTCACTGTCAACACCTAAACCTCACATTTTTGGGTACCAAATCCCTGCTCAGCCTCTGGTGTTAAATATCCCTAGAGCTTACACATCTTCATCTGGGGCATGTCTTGCCTTGGCTGCCTGGTATGTAGCTTGGTGCTGA
Source organism: Phaethon lepturus (assembly GCF_000687285.1). Lineage (NCBI taxonomy): Eukaryota > Metazoa > Chordata > Aves > Phaethontiformes > Phaethontidae > Phaethon > Phaethon lepturus. The sequence continues at coordinate 15,440 of NW_010544343.1, read as the reverse complement.
TCCTCACTATGCTTTCACCTGTCTAAATTCATGGACTACAACTACACATCCTACTTATGGTCCTCTCAAAGTCTCTACAAGACCACATCCCAATGAAACAGAAAGGCCCTTTCTCATTGAGTAACTCAACTGATAAGACACAAGTCCTGCCTGACCAGTCTAGTGGCCTTCTATGAAGGAGTGACTACATCAGTGGACAAGGGAAGCGCTACCGATGTTGTCTGTCCGGAATTCTGTAAGACCTTTGACACGGTCTCCCACAACATTTGATGGGTGGACAGTTGGGTGGATGACGAACTAGTTGGATGGTTGCATCCAGAGGGTAGTGGTCAATGGCTCAATGTCAAGATGGAGATCGGTGACGAATGGTGCCCCTCAGGGGTCCATACTGGGACCAGTACTTTTTAATATCTTCATCAGTGACATGGACAGTGGGATGGAGTGCACTCTCAGCAAGTTTGCAGGCAACACCAAGCTGAGTGGTGTGACTGACAGGCCTGAGGGACAGGGTGCCATCCAGAGGGACCTGGACAAGCTCGTGGAATGGGCCCGTGTGAACTGTGTGAAGTTCAACAAGGCCAAGTGCAGGGTCCTGCACCTGGGTCAGGGCAACCCCCAGTATCAATACAGGCTGGGGATGAAGGGATTGAGAACAGCCCAGCCAAGAAGGACTTGGGATTACTGGTGGATGAAAAGCTGGACATGAGCCGTCAATGTACACTAGCAGCCCAGAAGGCCAACCATGTCCTGGGCTGCATTCAAAGCAGCGCGGCCAGCAGGTCGAGGGAGGGGATTCTGTCCCTCTACTCTGCTCTGCTGAGACCCCACCTGCAGTGCTGCATCCAGCTCTGGAGCCCTCGGCACAGGAAAGATACGGGTTTGTTGGAGCGGGTCCAGAGGAGGCCACAAAACTGATCAGAGGGATGGAACACCTCTTTTACGAGGACAGGCTGAGAGAGTTGTGTCATTCAGCCTGGAAAAGAGGAGGCTCCGGGTAGACCTTCTTGCAGCCTTCCAGTACTTAAGGGGGCTTATAAGAAAGATGGGGACAGGCTTTTTGGCAGGGCCTGTAGCAATAGGATGAGGCGCAATGGTTTTAAACTAAGAGAGAGTACGTTTAGAGCAGATAGAAGGAAGAAATTTTTGACAACGAGAGTCCTGAAACCCTGTCACAGGTTGCCCAGAGAGGTGGTAGATGCCCCATCCCTGGAAACATTCCAGGTCAGGTTGGATGGGGCTCGGAGTATTCCAGTTCAGGTTGGATGGGGCTCGGAGTAACCTGATCTAGTTGAAGATGCCCTTGGTCACTGCAGGGGGGTTGGACTAGATGACCTTTAAATCTCCCTTCCAACCCAAAGATTCTATGATTCTATAATAAACTCCTCATGCTGCTGTCTAAAGGGAGAAGCAAGTATCGTATTCACCACAAAGTCAGCCACTCAGGAAGAAAGTTATTGAGAGGCTGTGTCTCACATTTATGTAATTTCATATTATATGGAAAAAGATAAATTATTTATTATTATAATGTAATAACCTTTTGACATGAGAGAGAACAAAAAAGAGATGATAACATAGCTGGTTTGGGGATACTTCTCCAGGAAAGGAGCAGACCTGAGTTTTTGTCTAGGTTTACCCTCTCAAGTGAGGAAGAGAAGAGCAAGTGAAGGACCCCCAAACCAAGCTCAGAATAGGGGAGCTCCTGCCCTCCAGTCAACTAGTTCACAACACACAAAAAACCTTTGTTCAAGGACCATCTTCACCTTAACCACTTCATCCATGCAGAGGTTAGGTGTCTGGTTGGAATCCATTTTCTAAGCTTCTCTGTCTCTAAGATAAAGTGGCTCCATAAAACGGTTCACCCCACTCAGCCATGTCTAAAAGATGTAAAGCACTTTCCCTCTCAAGGGTTCGGCCTCTATCATTGATGGGAGAGCGAGTCTGGACTCCCGCATTCAGAGGACTGTGCATGGGGAGGTGACTCTGAGCCAAAGAGCCTGCAAGCCACAGGACATTCTGTTTCTCCATTTTAAAATCCAGGGACTATTCCTTGTTACAGGGAGCTGGCTTTTTTGAGTAGTAATACTATCAGGCTGTAAGAACACAATACAGTACGTATATATGTGAAACAGATCAATCTGCTTTTGAAGTCAAGTGTGAACATCTTCAAATTCTGGAAAGAAGGCTTTCCAGCCATAAGTTTTGGTGGCTGACTAAATTAACATATACTGTACATATTTAGAAGATTGGTGAGGGAGTTTGTTCTTAACATAGTTTTGCTGCCATTGAAAACATTGAAAGGATCACTACTGGCAGCAAGCAACAGGATTAAGTCAATACCAAACTGATGTTTCAACTTAAGAGCTAAAAGAACTGATTCCATATGAACGATTTTTTTGTGCCAAAACTTGGTTCCTAGTCCTGACACAACCATACTCACTGGAAAACCAAAACCATCCATCATTGCCATCTGAGCTTTTGCATTAGAAATTCCTTGTGGTGGCTCAGCACTTTCCAGATCTATTTTTTTCATATCTGATCCAGTAACTCTTTGACCCTCTAACAAGTGGAAATATATTTGAAGAACCGTTCTCATTATTTGAAATATTTGCTGTACAAGTTCAACTCTGTTTTCTGTGTGTGTGGCTTTCCTAAAATATCCTTTTGTGTTCTTTTTCGGTTACTTAAGGGGTGAGGCAGAGATCAGAAGGAGCTAATCTGTCCATTTATTTGTCTCATTGCATACTGGTCTCTCTTGAAGAGCTGTAGCAAAAGTGAAGACTCAGTAATTTTGAAAATAACCCCTTTTTCACTCAAGGGCTGATGTGGAGATCACTCTATCCCAAAAGTGTCAGTGAAGTGTACAAATAATAAACATTGGCTCACTCACTATGGGATTGTCCAAATAAAGTAAAACTTTGCCACCTCAGTGCAAATCTATTGACTTCAAAGGACTCAGACTACTACAGAGCAGAATTCAGTTTATGAAGGGAACTGGGGAGTTAAGGTCACATGAAAAAGGTACATGAAAACACTTCATCATTCTTTCTCCTTGTACTTTCACAGTGCTACTCAATGATTTGCACCACTGAGCACCAAAGCAGGCTGCTAGCGTCTCTAGACAAGGCTGGCTGAAGATTACCCTGTGAAATGACATTAAACTGGTGAAGCATTTTAGTGCTTATGGGATTGGCCAGGCAGTGCCATACTTTACTCCTGCTGCTAATTTCTCTCCTCTATTGTCATCCTTCCTCTAGTTTTCAAGGGGGAAAAGCTCTATTCAGCCATTGCAGGTAAGATTAGACAGACCTGCATGGGAAGATGGGAAGGACGCTTTTACCCCCTACATATTACAGCAGTTCAGTACCTCTGTCCCAGGACTAGGTCCATAATGTCATTTTAAGTTGCAGCTTTTTTTTTTCCCATAAACATGCTCAGTTTCTGCTGCTGCGTCTTTCTCTTTGCCACCTCTTACTACAAATTTCCCTGACAGAAAGCTACGTGTCCCAAACCAACTGTTTTCAGTGTCATAGTGCCACTGAGGTCAGGCATTTTTTGCTTCCCCTGCTAGCACTGCCAAGTACCTCCTGCTAATATAGATAAATGCAAAAGAACACACAGAGAAACAGTAAACCAAACTAAAAATACATCTCAAATGAAGCAGCTCTCTCCATCTTTTACAAGGAGGTTTGCAATAGCTCCTGACTTCACCGATACTGTTGTTATTATCACTGGCTGAACAGTTTGACAGTCTTTCCACCCTCCAGGCTGCCTTTTTTACTGCTAGAGGGGTCCTAAGTTGCACAGGGACAAGCTGCTGAAGGGATGCTGGGAGTAATGCCCCGTGCTTGTTGTCTTGTGCCTGCAGCAGCTGGAGAGCTGCGCGTGGCCCTTTGCCTTCACCCAGCCCTGCGTGTCTGATCCCCACCTGCAACAGGGCCGTAGGAGCCTCCATCGGGGTGATTAATGTGTTATTGCCTCCGATGATAAGATAGAACATCCTTATGACTCATACTGGTCTTTAATATGTGCAAGCCAGAGAAAAGCAAGCTGCATTAATTTATATTCATTAAAATAAATTAACAGACTAGAACCCTTCAGTCCTTTGCATCCTTCTCCCCGAGCACTGGCAGCGGCAGCCTGCACCAGGGAAATGGCAGGAGCTTCCCAGGAAAAGCGAGCAAATAAACCATCTGCCTCCAGTTTGCCAGGGCTGGCCTTTGGTTTGCTTTCCAAAACTGAAAAACCCTCAGCGTATCCAAGGAGCTGCTGTAGCCCACGGGCTGGTAGCTTTGGCATATGTATGTGTGTCTGTGTCTGTGTATATATACATATTTATATAATTTTTCTTAAGGACTCCATCCTACATGCTGAACCAGGACATTGGTGGTTAATGGCCCATCAGCTGGCCAGTGCCTCCCCTACCAGAAAAGGCAAGGTGTGGGGCTGTATCTCCTGCTGTTTAAGCAGTAGTTTTACTTGCAGTTAAGCCAGGACTGCCTCTGAGAACAGCATTGCTCCCTGTGTCATTCCCCACCCGTTTCCCCTTCCCTGCACTACACTGGTGCTGGGGTCCAGGCAGGTGCCCAGTGATGCAGG
>NW_010544343.1:0-10813 GCF_000687285.1 Phaethon lepturus | reverse complement strand
TGCTGAAAACCTGGTCACCTTTTCTTTCCCTTTTTTAGCCTGCAATATTATTTCAGAATAGGCCCAAGCGCTCGGTCTGGTTCACCACAGCACCACACGTGCACTGATGCCGACATGGTGCAGAGGGCAAAAAGGAAGGCAGGCAAACGGAATGCTCCACATGGTGACGCTGCCTATGGAGGTTCCCTTACACCCTTATATCTACACCCAGACCACCAGCCCTCACCTCTTTGTGAGCACATGTAGCTGAAAAGAGTTTACAAACAACACTGGAGAAACACGCACATTCATATGTGATGTCCTGGTATTTCTCAGAGCTCCTCATTGGAGAAACTGCTGTTCTCCTAGTGTCGTTGTTTCCCTTCCTTGGAAAAAACTTCTATATATGTCTAAATACTTTGTGCAATGAGAGCACCATTTGCAGAATAAGAGGTGCTAATGTACTGGGAGGAGCTGGGAAATCTGCACGTCGCAGCCCGTCAGCAGCCTGCAAAGCATCCACCTACAGCGTGGTGCAGGGGGTTGTTCACGTCGACATGTGGATGGGGGCTTCTTGCTGCCTGTTCTCACCGAAACACAGCAGAGCAGTTCTTCAGACAGGCACCGTGATTTGAGCACCTGCATTTAACATATTTCTGTCACCTGGGGAATTGTGTTTATTCATGGATGTGGCCATTTAAAGTATTTTGGTTCTTTTGGAGACTTCCCACCTCTCAGCATCACTCACTGCCTGATGCCGCCTGCTGCCTTTCTCAAAGCTGGAGCAGGCGTACGCTGCGAGGAAGGACGGGTGGTTTGTAACCCGGGAAAAGGCAGGAGGCAAAGCAAGGCCTATTCCCACGTGCTTCTTTCCAGGCTTCGGGAAAGTCACATGAATCTCCCTTTTCCTCCAAGTGGACAACAAACACTGAACTGTTGTTGAAGTCTGTCTTTACGAATGCAATAGGGCCAGAATTGTAAGGGTTAGACGAGCAAAGAGAAAACCTTTTCTTTCCCCACACCTGAAGTCAAGTCAGTACCTGCTGTTAATCAATCACATCAAATTAAAAAATCAAACCAGTCTTCTCTGTCTGTTTGTGTATGTTCCCAAAGCGCACAGCCACACAATATAGGTCCAGCCAACCTCACTGCTTGCTGCCCCAGAAAGGGGAGATTGATCCCCTTTTCTGCCTCCCCCCACCTTCCTTTTCCTGCCCCCTCCCTGCCATCCTCCCAAACTGCTTTGAAACACTAAACAGGCAGAAAACTGACACAGCAAAAAATAAGATAAATGCGCCGTAGGCTGGGGAGTTGTTTTCCGCGGGGTCAGGAGGCTGCGGAGCCAGGGGAAGCTGGGGGCGGCCCCGAGGGATGGGGGCACGGAGAGGGATTTTCCTTCGCCATGGGGAAGAGGCTCTGCAGCCTCATCCTTAAGCATCAGCGGTTTCTGCCTTGTTTTCCCCCCCATCTTGCAGTTTCGGTCTTTCCTCACCGCCTCCAAGCGGCCTGGAGTCGGCCTGGGGCACCTCCAGCCCCACGGGGGACTGCCACGTCCTGCAAGCGCTGGGCGGCGCGGTGGGCTCCGGGGAAGGGGGGAAGCCAGATGGAACACGAGGAATTCCCAGCCCGGATCATAAACGGTCGGCAGAGGCACTGGCAGGGACGCTAGCGAGACAAGGCCAGGCTTTTGGAAATGCTGATTCCTGCACGCAAGACGGTGTCTGAAAGACAAGCGGCAGGAGGGCCAACCTGACAGCCCTCCCTGCGCCTTCCCGCTCCCTCTCCTCACCCCCACTGAGCGTGGCACGGCCTTTCTAGGGCATTTCTTAGGTGAGGCTGAAGATTTTATCCCACAAAATAGATGTTTATACACAGGTGAGACCTTTATTGTTCCTAATAGACCCATATTAGCTGTATGTATTACATCTAATCCATCCCCTGCCCTTACCAGAGTAGTGAACGGCACGTAATTTTGCTGCTGACCCCTTCCTGGCGGGAAACTGAGGCACAGAGTGTCACGGTGGCCATGGCAAAGCCCTGCGGGTGAGAAGTGCCTCTGCCAGGCCTTCACCCTTTGGGCGAACACCTTACTCTGCCGTGAGCCTCCCTGCTCCCCCAGCACGGAGCCTGCGGGGGGAGGCTCTGCCCCAGCGAGCCAGAGATGGTGCGCAGTGCTCCCGTGCCTTAATTTCTTTAATTGCCCTCGGGAAGCGGTTGCCCGGGGAGGCTGGGGAATCGTGCTCTCTCGCGACTTTCAGCGTCACCTGGACAAAAACCTGTGAGGAGCGCAACACGCGCCTGGCTCAGCCCGGTGGCGGGACCACCCCGGATCATTTGAACTGGTACCCTGAGCCGCCCGAGCTAAAGCACCGAAATGTTTCCTTTCAACCCAAACCTAGGTGTGAAAGAAAAAAAGGACATCAGCTAGCCAGGAAGGGTTTAAAATAAAACACATTAAAATACGCCATGGAATATTTAAATGTAAATTCTATGAATACATTCTATCATGTTGAAGTGTGTAAGTGATAGCCACAGCACGTTAGTATTGTATAATATCAACATGTATATACGCACATACGCACACGTATTTTAAATAGGGACAAAAAATAATATTCCGTGATGCACTGCCTGATGTAACACATATTTTTGGCTCATCAAAAAATAAGACTAAAAACACGCAAAGATAAAATTCCATGGACTTTCTTAGCACTATATAACTCTATATAGATACATTTATTTCTAGATATCTAAGAACAAAAGTGAACTAAGAAATGTCCCAGTTTCTTCCCAGTGGCAGTTCAGCACTTCTGTCACCCTCAGGCAGGTGAGGTGTGGGGAAGCATCCAAGGTGGTGGGTCCATCCAAGGCAGGAGGACCTGACTCGTGGGTGCCTCAGCACTTCTGTGCTCAGGAACGATTTAAAATGAAGCTTCCAGGCGTATGTCTCTCCCTGCCTGCCAGTAGCTATCTGACGTCCTCCATGTTTCACTGCTGGTGTATTTAGGTGCAACACGTATTTTTTCAAAACTTTCTATCCATCACCCATAATGTATAGCTGAAGTGTTTGACTCCAGTACATTTACATGATAATCAAATCATTAGCCTGAGGGAGGCATAACACATTAATGACTTTAGAAATGTTGGTTAAACTCCAGTCCTGATCAAAGAGACCAGAATTTATTGTCATTCCTCTAATAGCCGTGTGGTAACCAAAATGAAATCAATTTGATGAAGATAATTAGGTTCCCATCTCCATCACCACACGCTTAGTACAATTAGGTGGAATGAGCTTCCCCTGCTAGCAATATGATCCTGTTAGCACAGACTAAAATATTTCATCAGCACCAGCCAGGAAATACTTACTGAAACAACTATTTTTTAAATTAGAAACTGCTGGTTCTTCAGAATCTGAACACCCCCAGGAGTCTCCACGCCACACGCGTAGGTCCTGGGCAGAGCTCACAGGCAGACGCTAGCAGAGGTCTCCCCTAGAGCAGAGGGCATCACTTTCAGGACCTGGCCTGGGCTGTTGGACATGCACATTCGGGTCCTGGATCTCCCTTGGGAGCCTCTCCCTGTTCCTGTGGGGCTCTGGAGGTGGTGCCCACCCCAAGGGCACGGCTGGTCCCTCCCTGCTGAGCCATGACCAGCCGTCACAGTGAGCTGGGTGGGTGGCTTTTTGGGGATCCTGCTCGCTGTGTGCAAGCCAGGTGCAGGGGTATGGTGAGGAGAAGCTCTGCAGGGAGGTTTGGGGGCAGGAAAGTGGCTGTTTCCAGCAGAGAGGAGGCTGGGGAGCTGGATCCTCTCCAGGCATTAGCCTCTCCCACCAGCTGGGATGTTTGCAGACTCTACACCTCATGTCTCCATATGCCAAGCCCAAAGCACAATTATTTTTTCTCACTGAGAGGCCTTTGTATCAGCTTGGTGCTGAGCAGAAAAAGCAGATTAAATCTTTGCAGAATAAGAAAACCTTCTTCCAGCTCCAAACTGACTGGGCTCAGCATTCCTCTTTGCATCAGCCTTACAGGCAGAATGTATTAGTGCCCGTGCTAATCAAACAATGGGAAACCTGATTTGTTAACATACTCAATAACAAGTGGTCAGACTGCATTTCCAGTTTTCTAACAAATAAAATATTCCATTTGTGAATATTCAGCAGATACTCATATAATTTATTCCAAATGTTTGAAAACTTCAGTAATTGCATGGATTTTAGCAGCAATTACCCATATCTTTTCACTGCAGATCTTCAGCTACACAATAACCATTGCCAGCACTTTGAAATAGAGGTAAAGATGAAGTGACTTAGGAACCCAAGACTGATTTTTGGTCAAAGCTTTTGAAAACTGCTCTCAAAGTTTCATTACCCATATTTTAATAAACAACATTTTTTCTCCCTGACATTATCCTGCCACTTTGAAATAAAAGTCTTTGTATTTCCTCAGATTTTTAAAATCCTACACAGTGGCCATATCTTAAAAGCCAACTTTCCAACAGAAAATTATTTATTACGACATTTCTATGCAATTTCTCTCTTCAGATTTTCAAAAAAACCCTTCACAGATACATAGTCCTGGTGTGGTATAGGATATTCAACACAGGTTTTCCGACAGCATCCATTGACATCATAGTGAGAAGGATTTTACAGATTTAGGGAAGAGAGGCCCAGAGAAGATATTCGCCTAAAATTAAAGCTATTTTATGACCTTTTCTCTTCCAGGTATGTCCCCCTTTGTTGCACTCAGAGTCCTCCGTAGGCACTTTTTGAACAAATGCAATCTATGTCTCCACATCTGAAATTTCCATCAGAGCAGGTCTGGCTTCTGCAGAGAGATGTTGCGGTCAAGCTAATGGAAACCGGTGGGAAAGGAAGACAGGGAGAAAGGAAAACAGCAGCACCAGGGCAGACAGGGCAGTGATCCCCATCAATCCAGCCAGTGACAGTGATGGAAATGGGCCCCATAACTCCTGATCTGCAGGTTGGGACTGTAGGCAGAAAGTCATATTGCTCCTTGTAGAACTGAACCCCCTAGATCTCTTTCCTGTCCTCACAAAGGACTATGGATTACTCCTTTCATGATGCATATAATAAACAAATTAATATAATAAAAATCCACCTAAAGCTATGAAATATGAAAATATCATATCTGGTTCAGGAAGGTCCTGTTGCTGGAGGCTGGGACGGTATTCTTGAGAAATATGACTGCCCACTTGACCTGTTCTTACCCGTTCTCTAAGGGCATCCATTGTCAGTTGTATAAAAAAAAATGTGGGGTAATTGGAGGGGTGCTGGCCTAATAAAGCCATTCTGTAATGTTTTTACATTAATCTTATGAACAAAGATGAAAGCAGGTAACCCCTTGGGCTTAACCTGGTTTTCTTTGTGGTTCTCATAATATTTATTAGACCTTGCTAGACCTGGAGGCTGTTGCTTTGAGATTTCTCCTAGGTGGAATTACTGGTCTGCAAGCAGAAAATAACCTCGACAAAAAGCTGAAGAGCACAGTTTATGTGCAAAGCGCTATGCATAACCTCCGTAAGTACATCAGGAATGAAGGCTGTAAAACAATTAGACCCCAAAAAGGTGATAGAAATCTCAAAGAAGAAACTACATGAATTATTCCTGTGCTTAATCACAGTCTCTGGTATTCTCAGAGGAAATACTATGATGAATAAGCAGAGCAAATTATCAAAATTCTTGTGTAATGAGCCCTGTGTTAATCGCCCCACTGTCCATTGAAACACAAAAGGTACTAATGAAGCACGCAATCTCACCATCCCCAGACTGACTTTCATTAGGCCTATGTCTAAAAGTTATATATCTAGGAGAAACCGTGCGATACAGGGAACTCCAATAAAGTGACTCATCTCTCACCTGGAAGTGAAATGTCCTTCACTGGGACCTGACTCAAAATGGGCCACATCAGCTAAACCGAACTGTTAGGATACTGTCAGCCAACAGGCAGAAGTATGGAATAATCCTCAATTCTTTCCCGCATTAAATGGTGGTGCTCAATGCTCCTGACTCCTCCCCAGCCATCACTCCCTTATCACCTTATATGCCACCAACGTTAAAGATTTCACAGCAGCAGGAGGGATAAAGGCTGGATTTTTCTTTTTGTTTTAGTGGGACAAGTTGTTATCACTGGAGCTCTGGGAGAGTTTTTGCTGACTGTCAGACTATGGCATTTAGGAGATACTTATCCTACTGACCAAATTATCCATAACACAGGACATGCACATCCCCATGTGAAGCTCACCAGGGTTGCCACAACCAAAGACCAAGGCAGGTGAGGAGCACATGCCTTCAGAGCAGAGGTTGGGCAACAGAATGGTTCTGGCAATGTTGAGCATTTACTATTTATTCACCATGCAGGGGAGGGGAATGGGGGCATCTGGAGTTTCTCTGGACCTTCATGAAGGTTACTTTAATCACCTGAATTGAAGCTGACTCTGACTGAGATTTCCTTAATAAAACAACTGGTATTTTGACATGGCACCTCTGGTTCTCCAGCCAAATGCCCCAAAACACACAACAAAGCCGTTGTACTTTTCTCACATCGCAAATTCAAGTTTCAATGAGAGCTCACAGTAGGGAAGAGGACGTGGGAGGCAGATGTGGCCAACTTGTGCATACAGCAGGTTGTGGGATGGACATGCCAAACCCATCTCTTCAACCCACACTGCACTGGAATCCAGTCTGGAGGAGTTGCCATGAAAGACTCAGCCATCTGCTGTTAGTTGGCAAAAGGCAGTAACAAGTTATCTTTTCCCCCTTCCTCTAAAATACTTTGAGTTCCCTAGATGAAAAGGTACTTCAAGTACGAAGTATTTTTGCTTATAAAGTATTTAAGGCACATCAGTCCGACACACAGAACTCATTTCAAACAAATGAACAACCTTTGAAAACATTTTATGGACATTATTTCCTCTCCAGCTGAACTTCATCTCTTGAATTTAGTCTTATGTTATGGTCTGATTATTCTCAGAAAGAATTAAATTGGATGAGGGAAGAAATGAAGGTATTCCCTGGAAATCCTTTCATTTTATTAAAGCCTCTGTTATTGCTTGTGTTGTGTTTGTCCAAACTACTTGTCAAGATTTCATTACCCCAATTTAAAACAGCAGCACTATGTCTAAATGCGGTTATGACTGAAAATGAAGGTACTCTGCAATATTCCCAGAGAGAGTAGAGAATGCTGCTTTTCTGGGCTGAACTTCAAGAAAATAGGTTATAGATAACATACACATTCATCCATCAAATATCACGCTACAAAACAGTGTTAATGTGCTAAAAGAGAATTTAAAGCCCCAAAACATTAGTGAGTCAGACAGAAACTACCCTTTTTAAGCCAGGAATGACCAACATGAATCAGTACAGAATTGATCAAATGCTATTGATCATTAAGGGCCAAGAGTGAGCCTGGCCCTCTATGAGATTAATTAGCATCAGCAACTTCTCCAAAAGAGCTTGTAAAGAAAGACTTGGCAAGAAATCAGCCCCAAAATTCACTGGGCCAACAAGTCACACCACCTGGCCATTGACATTGTTGGGCACAGACCATATGCAAAAATGAGGCTTGGGCTTCAAGGGACCTACTAGATATTTATCCTTGATCTCTGCAGGCTAAGTTTTGTATTTCTTTAATAACCACATGCTTCAAGACAAACATTTAACTTAGATTTGACACACACATAATGCAAAGTTAAACCACTGCTTGGGATAATGCATATTTCAGTGTTATTATTCATCTCCAGCAACTATGTGTTCTTGGTATCAATCAAAAGCAAAACTCATGACTGCAATTCTACTGTGCCCATGCAGTTCGTCAAGTTTAATTCCCACTCCCCGTAATTACTGAACTTGTTATCATTCTTCCTCTGTAGGAACATATCTTCTGTATTAACCATTTACTAGACTTGTATATATAATTATTCCAGTTATTTGAAATATATTGAAAATATGTTTCACATAGCACAAAGGTAACTACTGCAAAATTCTGAACAATATACAATATCCAGAGCACAGTCAAGTGTTTCATTCCCACCTAGTGACTTAAATATGCATAATTCTACATTTTGTTATAGCTTTTGGTATTTAAATTAGCTGGAGCCTGGTGTTGATTTCAATAGGAAACATTCAAATCTCAGATCACATGAATGCAGCACTGTCCAATCACAGCAGTAGTTTTGGCCCCAATTCAGAAAGTCAGCCCTGTTTAACATGTAGTTAAATTGATGCTTGAATGCTGGTCAATGAAATTTAACAGTTTGTGGACTCCTGGTGGCAAAATCATGGGTTTTAGATAAAATGAAGAAATAAAACTCGTGTGGAGCAATGAAGGACAGCTACACCACAAGGGAAGGTGACCCCTGAGCCAGGGCTGAAGGTGAGGATGGCAGGCAGCAATCACACTGATAAGGGCATAGTCCCACCATCCTGGAGCAAGGAGAGTCAAGCAGCTCTGGTGATGGAAACCAGGGACAGCCACAGCACAGCAATTGCTGAACAAGTCTGTGGTGATGAGACAGGTCCATGGTCAAATCAGGAAGACAAGTCTTCAGGTCAGGTCAAGTAAGAATCTAAGGGTGAGCTTAATGCAACTCCTGACCCAACAGGTGCATCACTTTTGGGTCAGCATCTCATAGCTCTTTCTTACACAGCTTTATCACAGAATCACTAAGGTTGGAAAGGACCTTCAGGATCATCAAGTCCAACCATTAATCCAGCGCCACCATGTCCCCTAAACCATGTCCTGAAGCGCCACATCCACACATTTTTTGAACACTTCCAGAGATGGCGACTCCACCACCTCCCTGGGCAGCTTGTTCCAATGCCTGACCACCCTCTCAAGGAGAAGAACTTAGCCATTTTCAGAGACACGCCATCTAAAGTTACCTTGGCACCATATGCAAGCCGTCCCTGAGCAGCCAGACCCTGGGGGTGCAGGAAGATGCTGCTCACCTATTACACAGCCACTGGACTGGGCTCAAGAGGTCATGATCATTGTGTCTGCAAACACAGCTGGGGGGGTGGGACAGCTACATCCACTCTTTTTTATAATAGACTGATGTTCAGAAATGAGCATTTACAGATGGGCATCTGATGGAGGACATGTACGGTGTGCCCCTGGCCACCCTCCCGAGGTGCCAGCACACCCCGATTCCCACCTCCCTACACCCAGCTGCAAAGTTGGGCGGTTTAAAACAGCATCATCCTTATAAAACACAAGGCCAAAATATTGCCTACCCTCAGCATGAAGTATTACCATTCCTCTCTTCTCTGCCTGAAACCAGGAAGGGGAACGGCATTTCTAGCACAAGCTGTGTCACAGTAACACCCTGCTCCACCCAGCGTCCAGGACAGGCAGGAGCAGAGGCTTCATTCTGGGAGGCAACAGAGGTTCACAGATCCCCTCTGGGAACCAGCCATGGCCCCATCTATTGGACTTTAAAAGTGTGACTTTCTGAGGCCTGAAAAGCTGTTTACGATCTACTAGCTTACACCTTTCTCTTTCCAGGAGCTTTGCGTGATTTGCCACTTAGCACAAAATAGGCCTAATGACTGTATTCCAAGCTTTGTAAGGCATTTCTGAGCTCTGTAATCTATAAAAAATATACGATAGCTTAGGTTAATAGCATAGAGTGGCTGCCACTTAGCCTGGGACTAAGCTGTGATCAACACAGACCCAGCTCGCAGAGAACAAAATAAGTGTATGTATAGCGGAAAAAAGGAAATAATTATAAATAGATATTTTGCTTTTTTAACCACCTCCCTTATGCTAGGAAAACCATGATAGCTTCCTATACTTCAGAACTGCCATTTTGCTGAATATATATATTTTGCTGCAATGGAAAGAGATGTAAAAATACAAGAGGCTTTTGAATTTAACTTCGTGATTTCGCAAATGTTTCAGAAAGCCCTCTCAGTCGCTCCTCGCTCGCTGGGAACAACGTGTCAACTTACAACTTCGCACACATACCTAGGGAGCGTATGTGGGAATTTCTCTCCCGTGACAGTTGTCCTCCACAAGCCACACGCGCGGCGTGAGCTGGGCGTGGGTACCCACCGCCATCACCGCGCCTCTTTTTTGGAGGGAGGGAGGCGAGATGAGCTCTGTTAACACAGCACCGACAGAACCCCTCGCCAGCACGTGCTGCCAGCCAGGCAAGGTCCCAGGTACCCAGCAGCATCCTGACGCTGGGGATGGTCTGGGGCGTGCAGCAAACACCCAGCAGAAAGGCACAGGCAGCAGCGCGGGCTGTTTCCCCGATTACGGCGTTGATTATAATGGTGGTTTAAAGCAGGGATGGAAGCGAGCCGCAGGCATGGCAGCGAGCGAGGCGGTGGGACTGCTGGTTACGCTCAGCTGCTGCTCCTTTTGCTGCTGGCTGAATGTTTAGGAGTTTATCCTGTTTAGGGAATTACAGAGCAAGAACTTGGCAGAGTAGACAGCATGAGACAAAATTGGTCCATAAGTTTACAGGGCAAGGTTTAATGAACTCTTAGAGTCCGCAGAGGGTACCAGTGCCTTAGGTGCTAAACATGTTTGTTTATTGCTCCACCAGTTCTCTGTTACTTAGAGTTTATACACGTTTTGGCCAAACAAAACAAGTTTTTTTGAGGATTTTTTGTTCTTCCTGTAATTCAGGAGAAGGCTTTTATTGGGAGATTGATTGGGTACCAAAGGCAGTATTGGATATACTACTGTATCTGTATTAAAGAAATCTTCTCATAAAGTGCTTGATGCTTTCCACATACACGTTGCTTTTACAAGCGCAGTTTGGACTATCCCAATATATCTAAATCACAGAATCACAGAAACACTAGGTT